>NW_015749233.1:0-457 GCF_001515625.1 Sinocyclocheilus rhinocerous
TTTTTTAGATAATTTTAATCAAATTTTATGTAGAGATGTCTTTACTCCTGGCAGTCTGACAAAATAAGTCAATCAAAAGTTACACATCATATTAGATACCACTTCTGCATTCATCACACTTGAAATATAAGGTTAAGTACAGCTATATGCATAGAGAAAATTTCCATAGTGTGCTTAGTATACAGTACTGTTGCAAAAGTAGAATGTTGCAAAAGATTGATATTTCAAATAAATGCTGTTCTTTTGTACTTTATGTTCATAAAAAAAATCCAGAAAAAAAAAATATATATTTATATGAACACATACTCTGTTTAAAGGTTTTGGCTTAGTCAGTTATTTTTAAATAACTTTATTCAGTGAGGATGCATTCATTTGATCGAAAGTGTGATAAAGACATTTGTTATGGTATAAAATATCAAATAAATGCTGTTCTTTTGAACTTTCTATTCATCAAAGA
>NW_015749234.1:0-458 GCF_001515625.1 Sinocyclocheilus rhinocerous
ACAGTTTTGGGAACAAGGACAAGTGGTTCTGTTCAACCTCAATTAATTTAGTTTATATGAACATTTATAAAAGTAAAGGGCCTTTTGATGCTTTTAAAAAAAGCTTAGAAATCATAGTTTGAAGCTACTCGACTACTAAACCTCAACAGGGGTCAAGTGTATGTTAAACAGACAAATCTCACAAACGCAAGTTTTGCCAGCTCAACCCATCACAATGTTCTTCTACCACACTTGACACTTTTAAGAGACCCAAGGTGCCTTTGCAAAACATGGAGGCATAAAGAAGAGCTGGATGGTTGTGTACTGTAGGCAAAACTGTCTCTGTTAGAGTTAGCTTTAATGTGTGCTCTAAAACCTCTTCAGCTCCAGAGCAGCGTAGCTCTTGTTTACCAGGAAGAGAATGACGTGGGACATTACATAAGATTGAGTCTGCCTTTCACAAAAAGCGGTATGGAGCA
>NW_015749235.1:0-458 GCF_001515625.1 Sinocyclocheilus rhinocerous
GATTGTTTTTTTTTCTCCTACAGGTGACTTCCCGGGCTACGTATTATTACGCTAAACACTATTTGCATTGAAATAATTGTGACCAAAGGCTTTTCTGTAAAGTACATGCATAGGCCTGTTTACACATTAATGCCATGTATTTTAGTGATCAGATATCCGATTTGTTAAAACTGTTGCATTTACACTTGGCCACATAAATGTGTTTCGGCAAAAAGAATAAACACGATCTTCACTTCCTGATATGTATGTAAATTAACAGAGTTCACGTGACTGAAAGCAACAGATTGGCTATTCACTGCATTTTATTGATCATCAGCTAATTTCGGCATCAAAGAGCAACAGGAGAGCAGAGGCGGACTGTAGTGAAGTATTTGCACTCTGCCTTAAAAGAAGCCTACTTTTCAAGTGTCTGTGCTTTATCAGTGTTTTTCTTTCGAAAACTTTACTTCACAACATTC
>NW_015749236.1:0-458 GCF_001515625.1 Sinocyclocheilus rhinocerous
TTAGATTTTGCTTTCAAGATCATGTTGTGTGATGTGAGCAGTGCAGTCTGTCTAACTGTCTGTTGTCTCCAGTCTGCTCTGGGCATGATGCAAATGTTGGAGGACACTCTCATTGAGCACGCTCGCACTAAACCCCTCCTGCCGAGTCAGCTCATTCGCTACAGAGAAGTGCAGGTACCTGACGGTAAGTGCTTAGCACCACAAACACCTATGCAACATCTGAGCTGGACTTACAGTCTTTCCTTCAGCTTTTCTCCAACTTTGAGCTCTGTATCCACACATACAATATACACCACTGTTCAAAAGTTTGGGGTTGGTAAAAATTGTGTAGCTGAAAGTGTTTACCAAGGCTGCATTTTTGATCAAAATACAGTAAAAACAGAAATATTGTGAAATATTACTTTTTCTATTGGAATAGATTTTAAATTGTAATTTATTCCTGTGATGCAAAGCTGAAT
>NW_015749237.1:0-458 GCF_001515625.1 Sinocyclocheilus rhinocerous
TTGTGTTGGGTAACCATATAAACCACTTAAAGTGGCAAACACTCTCCAAGTCAGCCCACACACAAGCTAGAGAAAGCTAGAAGCCCTGACCACAAATACCTCAGCATTTGTTTCCGATGAGGACGGGAAGGAATACAAGGATGCATAAAAGCTAAGTAAACAATTACAGTATTCAAGGGTTATGCCAGTTCAGTCTCAATGGTGGAGGAGATGTTTATGTGCTAAAAGCATCCTATAAGAAATGTGTCAAAGTCTGACGCCCAGCCATGATTAATTGATTGATCAAATTTTTCTCCCCGTCTTGTAGAAGAACCTATGCTCTGGAGGTAAAATTCTTGTTTTGGTGCGAGTCAATTGCCATAAAGTCATGCCCAATATCGTGTCAGTGCTACAGTGGCAACTACTTTAAATACTATGGCTGTGCAATTAATCGCATGCGATTGTCATGCGCATCTCGT
>NW_015749238.1:0-458 GCF_001515625.1 Sinocyclocheilus rhinocerous
ACGATGCGTCAACGTAATCAATTACGTAAATTAGTCGATTTGCAAGAAATGCGTCAATTCGTCGCACTGTTTATATTCAGCTGTTATTACAAAAAATATATGTTCAGCATAGTGGCTAATCATCAGTATTACTACTAATGCAAGTTCTTAACTACTACCCCATCCTCACTGCAGAAATGCAACTAGTGGTAGACTGCCTGCTGGATTTGCCATTCCACCATTTCCTAGAGATCTTCAGGCCAAGCTTGATAACAAAGAACCATGCCAGAAGTCCTCTAAGGATAGACACAGAATCATTAGAGTTCTTCATGAAGCCATGATAGAACACACAATGTAAGTCAGCAACTTGTAAACATAAATACAACATAAATACTTTGAATTCATATCTATGAAGCAATGCTTTGTTGACATATTGTTGAAGTATTTGTTACTTAAAAGTAATCAAAATTAAAGATAAT
>NW_015749239.1:0-458 GCF_001515625.1 Sinocyclocheilus rhinocerous
ACGCCGTTCTCTGTCCTCCGAGCCCCAGAGGGAAAGAATGCATCTACCTTGCCTCACTGACCTTCAGAAGGAATGGCTTTCTGAAAGAATTATATGTCATATGCATGGACAGCCATCCATACGTTTAAGAATATCAAGGCCTAAAATGGTCTCCAGTGGCTTGGCCAAGGATACAACTGAGAAACCATGAGTTCCTGAAGACGACAACCCCTTATTTAAAATCAATAAAAGTCTGTGATCAGCAACTATCACAAACATGGTCTAAAACTAACATTTGCCACCGCTGCCTTGTGTGACTTGAGAAAATTTACTGGTGGTAAATATTTTTTTATTATTTTATAATTTTTTTTATTGTATTATTTATTTATTATTTATTATAGAAATTCTAATTATGAAGAAACATTATGAAATATAGTGATATTTCTTTAATGGTTTAATTTTTATAATTTGATTTAATA
>NW_015749240.1:0-458 GCF_001515625.1 Sinocyclocheilus rhinocerous
ACTGTATTTGAACTTGAGTCCAAGTTTAAAATAAAACTCTATGAAAGCATTGCTCTTGTTTTATGCAAAAACTCACTTCATTCTGATACATTTTTCAAAAACAAGACATAAGATATTAAGTAATTTTGCTTCTCCAGTAAATGTGTCTTGATTTAAGAATGTTTGGATCTTCGTATTTTTTTTGCATTGTAATTTGAGTATTTGTTTCTGAAATACTGTTTTAGCTCTGGTTTTGGTTTTTGTTAACTATAATAATCCTCAGTCTTTCAATACGAGTGACAAAACTAATGAAAAAGAAAAAAAAAAAGTTCTTACTTTGTATTTTTGTCTTATTTTCTAGCACAAATATTTAAACATTCTTGAATTAAGATAAATTAACTTGAGAAGCAAAATGACTTACGATATTAAGTCTTGTTTTCTGAAAATATTATTAAAATATTGTTAGTTTTTGCTTAAAA
>NW_015749241.1:0-458 GCF_001515625.1 Sinocyclocheilus rhinocerous
TACAATTATTATTAGTAATTATATATAAAATTATTATTATTAGTAATAACAATAACAATAATAATTTGTATTTTATAGCACCTTTCAAGAACCCATGGAGGCTTCACAAAATAATACAAGCAACTGGCAAACAAAATACACCAGACAGTCAAGAATCCAAGGACGCTACACAAAACAATACAAGCAATTGGCATATTAATTAACTATTATTAATTAATTTGTTTATTTATTTCTTTAAGCCATATTGATATACATTTACAACGTTTTGGGCAATTTGTGGCCAACAAACAAACACAGCAAACTTTTTTTAAATTACATTTTAAATTGCAATTGCAATTTTATCACTAAAATTACAATTACATAAAGTAATAAAAAATAAATATATGTTAAATTTAATATATATTTATTTAAACACACACACACACACGCATATGTGACCCTGGACCACAAAACCAGTC
>NW_015749242.1:0-458 GCF_001515625.1 Sinocyclocheilus rhinocerous
ATAATTTTAATAATCCCAGTAAACAATTCTTCCATCATTTTCTGTGTGATTTTAGTGTCCATGGAGAACTACACTGAGGAGAAAGCCAGTAAGATCAAATCAGAGTATGAGAAGCGTCTGAAGGAGATGAACCGAGACCTGCTGAAGCTGCAGGCCGCTCAGAAGGAGCACGCACGTCTGCTGAAGAACCAGGACCGCTACGAGAGAGAGCTCAAGAAACTGCAGTCTGAGGTGGCCGATATGAAGAAAGCCAAGGTGAGCGCTGGAGCTTTATTTTTAGAAATACGCTGCCCCCTTGAGGCCATCAGGAGAAAAACAAAACATTTCATTGGTTTCATCAGCTGCAGAGATAATTGACTGTAATTGAAAATGAAGACATTTACAGTGTCAAACTTTTATTTTAAGAGTGTAATTAAAGTACCAATTTTTCCCATGAGTGTAGGTTTTTTTTTTTTTTT
>NW_015749243.1:0-458 GCF_001515625.1 Sinocyclocheilus rhinocerous
TAAAGACCTGCTCACTGTGCATTTCTTAATTTATTGAATTCTGAAATATCATTCACAAACTAAATCAAAACGACAGCGAAGTGGAAAGTAGGCAAATCCAGTGTTCCGTTAAATGAAAAACCTAAAACGTTAAAGTTTTTGAATTTATATAAAGAGTAATTCCTAAATTGTAGGGGTTCCTCAGGGTTCAGTGCTTGGCCTCTCCACTTCTTGAAATATACAGACTTACTGAGCTCATACGCAGATTATATGCAGCTCTATTTATCATTATGACTACAACCCAGCAATGTCTGCTCAAATTTCTAGCTATCTTTTTAGGCTATTATTGCCTCTGCTCTGCTTTTTCTTTAACTAGGCCCTAATTCTACATCACCAGTATACGTGACTCACTCTTTTGTCCTATATCCCATACATTTGATTGCCACTGATATTAAATAAACTTACCACACCTAAAATTC
>NW_015749244.1:0-458 GCF_001515625.1 Sinocyclocheilus rhinocerous
GTCACTTTTAGCAAAGCGGACTCTATAGTAAGCTGTAAACACTGAGTGAAAAGGTTCAAAGAGCTTTACTGAATTTAAATATGAGAACAGTTGGGAAAGCATGACTTTCTCTAATAATATACTGTAACATATGGACAAATCAGATTCATTATTATTTGTTATATTTATCAAATAATTCACAATCACTCTATACCAAACAATCCAACATGAGGGTCTATGGGACCCTCCCCCGAATTCAAATAACCCGAAAGGACAGAACAGACTTCTGTTTACCACAGTAACCAGATCAACTTCACGACCAAATGGAATTTAGTCTCCGTCTTAATTCCCAACTGAAACAGACACAAGAGTCCCATAGAAAATAACTTTTTCTCATTAATCCATAAGCAAACTTTTGGTGAATGAACATGCATCCAGGACACTGTGTGCATTATTACTGTTTTTGTACTGTTATTGTC
>NW_015749245.1:0-458 GCF_001515625.1 Sinocyclocheilus rhinocerous
GCAAAAGAGTTGTAAACATTCTGAAAATCTTTTAGAGCTCATAATCTGTTTGGGAAAAAAAACAAACATATTACACATTAATAAATAAATCTGTATATATAAAATTATTTAATTTACAAGTGTCGTGTTTGTGATTTTTTTTTCATGTAAGCTATATATTTTGACCTTTAAATCAAAACATACTCGTGATTTTACGACATCAGTTACGGCTTTATTTAATCAGAAATACAATCTTAAGGTTATTTGTGTAGGCCAACAGCACCCCTTAGGGAATTAAAACGCGTTACCTCACGGGCATTAGGACCCGGGGGAGGCTGCCGCTGCTGCACGCCCTAGTGACTGTTGAATCTATTCCGCACCGGACGCGTCATTCTTTGGGATGGGCGATACCTCTTATTTTATTTTCGCTCCGATACCAATACAAAATATATGCAACACTTTGTTCATTTAAATGGGGA
>NW_015749246.1:0-458 GCF_001515625.1 Sinocyclocheilus rhinocerous
ATCATGCACTGGGGCATGAATAATTAATTAGGTAGATTTTTTTTCCTGTATTTACACAGTTTTATTATTGCTTTTGTTGTTCTGTTTAGTAACTTGTGATTTTTGTTACATCTGGAGTTCATTTTCTACTCACAATGACACATTTACTGTATACTCAGAAATGAACCACAGAATGTTACCATCATTGTGTATTGTGTTCCAAGTATTGAGGTCTCTGTGTTCGGATGAGTGCCGCAATACTAATTATGTAGATATGATATCTATGTGATATCTATTGTATAATTTATTTCAATGTTTCTAAGTAACATACACTTTGAAAGCATGGTTTAATAAGATGCTATATTAGGTCAAATCAAGGTATTGCCAAGAAAGCTTTGACTAAGTAAAAATTACTGAAACTATTACTGGCCAAACTAGTTAGGGCCCGAGCACCGATGGTGTGAGGACCCTATTGGAAT
>NW_015749247.1:0-458 GCF_001515625.1 Sinocyclocheilus rhinocerous
ACCCGACCCGGACCCGGCTGACCATTTAAAATATAGCCCAGAACCCGTACGGATCCCGGGTCGGATCCCGGGTCCTCCGTGTAGACCTCTATTGTGAGGTTCTTATAGACCTGAATGCACATAAATTTGACGTGAACGAAAATGATGATTTGAAGAATGTCACAAAACTTCCTGGTTTCAAATCATGGGAAATTGCATTAAAATTGCTGTTTGGGATAATAAAAAATTTATACGATTGCTTGAAGTAGACACGTTTTTATTCGGCAAGAAGGCATGCACATTTACTCTATAAATTCCCAGATGAGGAAAAAAAAAACAACTTTTGTAGCAGTCATGCCATGTTGGTGTAATTAATAAAAAATGGCTGAAAAAAAAAAGTTTCCACAATTTTGAGGAATGTTGCAAAACCTTCCCCCTAGTGCTGGGCGGTATGACCAAAAATTTATATCACGGTATTT
>NW_015749248.1:0-458 GCF_001515625.1 Sinocyclocheilus rhinocerous
GTTTTGAAAATGGCCCTTTAATTAACATAATATATGACCAAAAACAGTACAGAAACTTTAGTCTTATTAAAAATATGTATATATAAATGTTTAATGATTTGTTTAATTATTTAATTAATTTAATGGTTTCATGTTACCTCTGATTATGAACGCTCCTGCCAGCAATATGTGAATTCCTGTTGAGTCCTCTGTTAGCCACCATATAGCGTGCAACATCAACATTTTCCCCACCTTTGTCTGACCTCACACGAGTTGGCATGCCATATACTTGAACAGCTTCAAGAAAGCTTTGCAGGACCGTTGCTGCACGATTGTTGGTGGCTGCACTCAGGTACACGATGAGACGGCTAAAGCCATCAATCCCACCGTGCACAACGATACGCCATCTGAAATAGATATGCATGGGCATGGATTAAGGGCAATACTATTATTTTTAGGCATCTTTGTGTGCAAGCTTA
>NW_015749249.1:0-458 GCF_001515625.1 Sinocyclocheilus rhinocerous
GCATTAATTTTGTCTGTTGAGATTTGAATTTTTGACAGTTGGACTTTTAACCATAGATATGTATGCTTTTAACAGCTTTGGCTCATCATGATTAATGGTAAAATTTGTTTCTCGTGATGAAACATCACACAGTACCTTATTTTTTAACAAACTTTAACGAAAAGATAGTGGAATCTGTGTAAATAATATCGATTTTACTGACCTGATCAGCGTATTCTCTTTCGTTTCTTATTCGGCTTGCGCTGAACTGACATGAGATTAGCCGAGCGCGCGCAGCAGAGAGGAGCGGTGATTTTACTGGAACGCGCTCAACAGCTCCAGCTTGAGTATGAATGAATCTTGTTTTATAAACAGTGTTCGAATGACCATATGCACAGACCGCTATTTAGAACTTCCGGATAAAGATAAGCCAACTCATAATCTTCCGGTGAAGCTCATTTTATATATGTGCTAGAGAC
>NW_015749250.1:0-458 GCF_001515625.1 Sinocyclocheilus rhinocerous
ATCATTGATTGCAATTTTTTGCATAAAGTGCACACATATCGAAAGTTATGGTCCTATTGCATGCATAATTGAGAACTCAAATCGAGATATGCTAGAATAAAGACTTGCTTTTTTGAAAAATAGACTCCAGTAACCTCATATGCATTAGGGCTGCACGATAACAGTTAAATCAGAATCGGTTAATTACAATTATGTTTAAATGGTTATTCACAATTATTTTGCTCAAAAATATAATATAAAAATATAAAATTTTTGTCATTTAATTTTTTTTTGTTTCATCAGTATTATTGCAGTCACACAAACTCAAATTAAGAGAATGTCAACTTGCATGATTTGTTTGCAGATTTAAGGGGCATTTACATGACTTTAATAAAAATTTTCGGCTGTTCGTTTACATGACAACAGCATTTTTGGGTGGCATGAAAATGCAAACTTTTGAAAAGGGGGTTTCAAAGTGC
>NW_015749251.1:0-458 GCF_001515625.1 Sinocyclocheilus rhinocerous
ATGGGCGTGACAGTTTACACAACCACGTTTGGAGTGACATGAATAATTAATCACCTCATGAACCGTAGTTGAATAAAAACTATTTTTATGGTTGTCCAAAAATATACAATTAAATACAACAGAATTATTGTGATGAACAAAATACATTCAACTCTATTATTCATAAACCTGGAAAGTATGTATGCAAACAAATGAACCAGTTCTAAATTTGTGTTTAAGTACAAGGAGATTCACACTAAGATTTAATTAAACTTAATGGATGAGGCACACGACTTAAGCAAATGTATTTAATCAAAACAAACTTAAAAACGGCAAAAATAAAACTGTTGAGACCAATAAGCAGCAGATAAAGGACATTTTCTTTCAAGCTGGGAGACTGGAAGTGGTATTCAGCAGCTGCTGTTACACTGAAGCATCTTCAGTTCTCTACAATGTCTAAAAGACACTTCAGCTTGAGG
>NW_015749252.1:0-458 GCF_001515625.1 Sinocyclocheilus rhinocerous
CTGTCATCACATGACCACTGTTATTTTAGTATCATTGATATACAAATGATATATAACTTTTGTTAATATTTTGAATGAGATTGTATTTGTATTTTTAAGTTTTCGTTTTTTTTTTGCATGTTTAGTTAAAGTCGTATTTTTGTCACTTTTAAATTGTTTTTAATGTTTATGTAGTTTTAGTTTTAGTTATTTTACTAAACGGAAAAGAGAGATGTTGCCTTAGCAATTAGCTGAAATTATTATTTTTTTTTTTAATATTTTTTATTTTATTTCATTTCAGTTTATATTTATTTTTATAGCTGTAGTTAACGATAACTCTACACACAACCTTATCAAGTTGAATGTGAATGGCGTCCAGCGATCATATTGTAATTTGCATTCTGTTTTGTACTTTTAAAAAGTAACATTTGATAATTAAAGCTGCAGTCCGTAACTTTTTTTGGTAAAAAATGATCCGA
>NW_015749253.1:0-458 GCF_001515625.1 Sinocyclocheilus rhinocerous
ACATGATAAAAAAGGTCATCCCCAATCTGCTTCAGTTTCCTGCATTCAAAATAACAACCAAGGAGGGTTGTTTCCAAACTCTTCGAGCTCCATGGTCTCCTGGTTAATTAATTATTTTGTTGTTGAATTTTATTTTGCATTTAAATAAGTTTAGTGCTTTGTTTATAGTTTCCACTTGTTTCCAATCAGGTTTCCATCTGATCATGTTTCTAGTGTTCTTCGTCATATCTTGATCTTAAAGGGGTCATGATATGTTTTTTTTATTTTTTATTTTATTATGTTCCCTGTGGTGTAATTATAATATTACTAAAGATTTTTGGACGAAAAACATTCAAATTTGAGTGATTTGTGACCTTTTTCCACCCTGTTTCTCATCCTCTGACTGAAACAGCTGGTTTTGGGGTGTTTTCCCATTAAGAGGTCAGTGTAACCGCCCACTTTTATGATTGGCTAACATC
>NW_015749254.1:0-458 GCF_001515625.1 Sinocyclocheilus rhinocerous
CATCAGGGCAAGAGTAGAACCCTCCATATAGTTCGCCAGAAATTTTTCTGGAATGGAAGGGATAATGAGGTGAGGAAGTATGTGACGCACTGCAAACGTTGTGTTCTTAGCAAGACACCAGAGCCAGATGCTAGGGCACCTTTGGAATCTATCAAAACTTGTGAACCACTAGAGCTGGTGTGCATTGATTTTTGGTCTGCTGAGGGGAGGAATGGTGACAGTGTGGATGTGCTCGTTCTCACAGACCATTTTACCAAATTGGCACATGCGTTACCTTGTCCTAATCAGATGGCAAAGGTGGTGGCCCAAAAACTCTGGAACCAGTTCTTCTGTGTGTATGGGTTTCCTCGTAGGATCCACTCCGACCAAGGAGCGAATTTTGAGAGTAAACTTATATCTGAGCTGCTGGAAATATCAGGAGGAAAGAAATCTCACACCACCCCCTACCACCCTATGGG
>NW_015749255.1:0-458 GCF_001515625.1 Sinocyclocheilus rhinocerous
AAATTTTTACCCTGGAGGCCAATGTTTAACCAGACAATACCAGTCGGAGTGCAAACAGCACTGTTGACAAGCTGAATTGGGGGAAAAGTCCAAGGTTGAACCTTCTGAGAATGTTGCAAGACATCAGAAATCATATTTGTACGAACTGCCGAAAGTGAGGTGCCTGTGTCCAGCGCTGCGTCAATGGCCTTGTGACAGAAATTGACTTTAACAATAAACGATGTGTTCCAAAATGAAGGAGAAGAATGGTCCTCCACATGTCCAAGGACAAGCGACTCAGGCGGGGACACAAGATAAGGGTGAGGCGCATTTATCTTCTGGAGGGAGGATTGCCTCAGTGAAACATCCTCCCTCCCCTGAAGTTTACCTTCTGCCGAACAGAATTTTGCTTCTCCATTTCTGCGTATGTTGTGGCTTTAGCCTCCTCCCTAGGGTTCTGTGGCTCAATTGAAACTGAA
>NW_015749256.1:0-458 GCF_001515625.1 Sinocyclocheilus rhinocerous
GATTTAATGTACTTACACACGTCCAGTTTTCTGTTTACATTCACTAAGGACGTAAACGACTGTTTATGTAAACCTTGAGTGTATTCGACAGTTTAAGAGCAATTAGCTGTGAAGATCTTGGTTCACTATTTGTGCTGTGTGGCTTTGCGTGTGCGCGCGCAGAAACGCTTATGTCAGGACAGCACTCGAGTAAAATCATTTGAAGGTTATAACTGGAATGGCTATGAAAGCCTGTCTACTGATATATACGCCCAGATCTACCACTACAATGCTAACATATGATGTGTATGTCGTATCATGCATGTATGTTGAACTGCCACTGGTACAACGTCACTGTAGCACGATTAACGTTAGCCTACGATCAAAGGCAGACTGTAAAAATTAACCGTACAATGTGTATTTTGGTCTCACAAAACTTGTGACTCCAGCGTTCACGCACATGTTTAAGTGTTCATTCG
>NW_015749257.1:0-458 GCF_001515625.1 Sinocyclocheilus rhinocerous
AGTGTGACATGGGGGCCTAATGAGGGAGGGGTTCGGAATAAAGCTCTGATTCATGTGTCAAAGATAGCTGCTGAGTAAGAATCGACATCATCACTACCATCAGTTTCAGTCTTGGCAGTGGGATTTTTTTTTTATTCTCTCTTGATTCAGTACCCAAGCCTTGTAAGGATTAATATAATTTTTTAAACATCCCTCAGGACAAAATCTGTTGATATTTGATTATCTCATCAGTGATGGAAATAGTTATCAGGAATAAAGAAATAAATACAATCAATGCAACGATATCTTGCAAATTCCAAAGAAGACCATGAGAACCAAACAAAAGACTCTAACAACAGCTGCTATACATCATAGATTGCCATCTGCTGGACACTATGTATACATGCAAGCTGTTTTATGGTACATCTAGAGATGTAGAATAATGCTTAACTTTTATATTATTTTATGTAATATATATA
>NW_015749258.1:0-458 GCF_001515625.1 Sinocyclocheilus rhinocerous
AGGTTCCTTGGGGAACTCAAGTGGTTCTTCCATCGCAATGGTTCAAAAAACTTTTGGAACCCTGATTTTTAAGAGTGTACATGGACAAGAATAATTGGAACTTCATCATATTCCAGTTGGAAATGTAATGGCATTAACAATGATTGCAATAACCAGATTAGGCCAACATATTATCTACCATAACTTCACATATGAACATAAAAATCTGTATATGTCCAAACTAAGTCCTGGTGATACAAAAGTCTATTAATGTCAAGAATAAGCATTTCAAGGATTTCCTCAGTCAAACTTCTAACCTTAATGTACATGGATAATTTATTTATTTATAATACATATATTTATCCAGCAGTGCAACAATTTAAAACCAGTGCTGGAAATAGACTCAATAATAAGCATTTGATTAGCAAACAGAGCTTAGCTTTATATGAACTACAAGAGCTCCCTCTACAGTATGCTAG
>NW_015749259.1:0-458 GCF_001515625.1 Sinocyclocheilus rhinocerous
TGTTTGTTTGTTTATTTATTTATATTTATATAGTACCTTTCAAAACAAAGTTACAAGGTGCTTTACAATGTCAGTTTGTTTTTACTGATTTTTCAGTCACTTCTGCAAGTCTTTTGTCTTTCTGTCCTTTCTCCAGACTTCCAATATTGATGCCATAGTTATCATAGGTAGGCTACTGTATAATAGTGTTTACAGTTTCGCATAAAGGCCTCCCGAGCTGAAACCCGGTTATGGTAAGAGGTGTTTCATTTCCAACACATGCTATAAGTGGTTGACCAATCAGAGCAAACCAGGATTTTCGGAAAGGCTGGGTTTAAAGTGACAGGAACTAAAACAGAGTGTGTCAGTCAGAGGGTGAAAAGAGGTGCTGCAGCAAAGTACAGTATGAGAGAAATAATGTGATTCTGAACTTTAAATATACCATAATAAGATACATATAGCATAAAAAGACCACATTA
>NW_015749260.1:0-458 GCF_001515625.1 Sinocyclocheilus rhinocerous
AAAGTTGAAAAAGTGAAAAAGCATAATAGGACCCCTTTAATGAGAAATGAGGGTAGAATGCTAAGGCGTTGGTACAAATATGAGGACATGAGGCACTGAAACATAGTGGGGAGAGACTGTTTCCGTATGTAAGCACATGCGAGCATGGAGCGCTTGTGTGAGTTTACTGTCACAAGCTTGCTTGAGCATGTGCATTTTTCTTACTTTTTCTGGTACCTGTGCAGGTTGTGTGCTGACTAGTTATTAAACTTATCAACTAGGGATTTTATTATGGCAGTTCTGTTTGTAATCTTGTTCCAATCTGTTTACTTTTCACACTTGAAATTGTTAAGAAAGGGTCATTTAATGGTTTAATAATGCCGGGTTCCATCTTGTTCTATAGGCCTGCTTCACACTGTTCATATTTTGAAACAGAGCATGAAGCGGAACGCAAAAATTGAAGTATACTTGAGCACTAA
>NW_015749261.1:0-458 GCF_001515625.1 Sinocyclocheilus rhinocerous
CCTCAAGGTACATAAACAGAGACACTAGGAAGTGTTTCTAGTCTTCTAAGGGGCCTGTAGCATAATGAATGGTAACTGTACCTTATATAATAGGCCTGGTGCTGAGGAGCAAGGAGGGGTATAGCAGAGGCAGGAATTAGGGCTACCAATATCCTGTACGGCTCAATAAGGAGACAACAGTTGCTAGAACTGCTATAGTCCTATACAGAGAGGGACGATGGTGATGGTCAAATAAACTAAAATAAGGTAAAATTAAAATGAAAAGATCCTAATAGCTGTAGGAAACCAAAAGGAAGAATGAATAAACACATTGATTTAATTAAATCTCTGATTTAATTAAAATCAACTTAGCTGAATTGGTATATTCAAGCTAAACAAAGGTAAATTAATGAAATAAAATCAAAGACAGGTAAAATGAAGTCAAAATAAAAATAACACAAATAAAACCAAAGTATGTG
>NW_015749262.1:0-458 GCF_001515625.1 Sinocyclocheilus rhinocerous
CATGGTTCTGAACCGCATGGCTAAAGGTCAGCACATGATGGAAACCTGTAAAGCTTGTGAAGTGTTTAGGAAAGTAGGGCATACTGAAAATGTTTGTTGTTTTGTTTCCAACTCAGGAGTAAAGGAGATCGATATTGCTGCAACCCTGGAACATATTCGAGACCAGAGGCCAGGAATGGTGCGCACCAAGGTAATGAAGGACACAGCAGCAGAGCTGTGCTCAGTAACACCACAGAGCCCCATATCAAAAATCAAGGCACTATTGTACCTATAAAACACCATAGTATCCGTAGCCTCTCCTATTTCCCTCAGTTGCAGTAACTGCTGTATATCTTTTTCATTGATTCTGATAGTGTTATTAAAAGAGAAATGCTGATCTATGCTTTTTCTCTCCTCAGGATCAGTTTGAGTTTGCACTGACCGCTGTGGCTGAAGAGGTTAATGCTATTCTCAAAGCT
>NW_015749263.1:0-458 GCF_001515625.1 Sinocyclocheilus rhinocerous
GTAGATAGAGTTGCGGATTAGAAGTAAATTGGTGTTATATAGCCAGTTTTGTGGGATATAGCTTTGTTTTTAAATTCTTAAATATATTTAGAAGAGGGGCGGTAGTTGACCAGTTGACCAATTTTCGTGCGCCAAGTAGAGAAGTTTGGAGTGTGATTTTGTCGAGTCAGTCAGCTGCTCCAGCGACGCGCTAAGCTAACGTTACACAGCTAACAGATCTGCCCTGACTCCACTACACGAGTCTTTCAGAGAAAAGGTAAGGATTAAATATATCTTACACATTACCATATAATAGTAGCGTGGTTAATATGTGAATAAGAACGAGTTTTGTGTGAGTTACGTGGATATTGAAGTACACGGTTGATGAACAGTCATACAGTTATGTAAATACATTTGTTAAACCGGTAAATCTTGTTGTTTTTAGCATTATGTTGACGCCTGGTATGAATAACAAAATG
>NW_015749264.1:0-458 GCF_001515625.1 Sinocyclocheilus rhinocerous
CTCTGACTTCATCATCAGATGCTTTACAGGCCTTTCTATGATCCTACATTTAAATAATCAATAATATGCAGAAGATCTGAACTTCCCTTCGAAAGTTTATCCTTTTCATCTCTATATTCACAACAGTGCTACTTCTGAACTTAGATACTAGATCTGATCTAAAATTGTAATAATCTTTCATGATTTAGATTACAGTTAGTTTATCTTATATTATATACCTATATTTTAGCTAGAAAAGTTTATCAAGACAAGCTTTAAATGTTGGCTTGAATTTTTGTATTTGAATATTATTCAGAAAGTTATATAGGCTGTACTTATATTATATGTACTTTTAGGAAGATGGATGGATGGACGGATGACAAATGGACAGACAGATAAGATAGACGAATAAAGGGATGGATAGATAGATGGATACATGGATGGAGAGATGAATATAGGGAAGGATAGATGGATGGATG
>NW_015749265.1:0-458 GCF_001515625.1 Sinocyclocheilus rhinocerous
CACATCCGCCATTAAAGCAAGTAACAGTGAGTAAAACAATGGTCAAGCTATTCACAGGTGTCACAGTTGGAAAGCGTCACCTTAAAAAAACTGCAGGATGGCAAGTCCATATGAGGTGCACATCATTTGGGACATGGACTGTTAGTCAGGTCCCTCCCAATATCAATATACCTGCATATGAAATGGGTAAAGGGAGGGACTTAATGGCTTAATTATCTATAATTGGTCCGGTATGATGAGTCGGAATAATAATCATTTAATTTTATTTTGTGTATCACTGTGTATTTTTCATATATTTCATTATCAAATATTTTTCAAATATTTGATTACTTGAAATGAATTTAATATGAACTTTTTTAACGTTTTTATAATTTTCTGATTTCTTATTATTGTTTATTTTAAATTAAGGTACTAAAATAACTAAGTCAGAAATAAAAATCAATATTAATGATATAGTC
>NW_015749266.1:0-458 GCF_001515625.1 Sinocyclocheilus rhinocerous
TCATATGACCCCTTTAACATAATTTTTAGTTTGTGGCAGGTTTTAAACTCACTGTATCGTGACACATTTCATATCCTGAGATCCTCTGCCGTAGATGTTGCCATGCTCATCTTTAACAGCAGCAAATGGATCATGCTTCCAGTGTTCCTGAAGCAGACGGGAACACAGTTTTTAAGTGAGATCTGACCCATGCTATGTGATCTGTACAGTGACTGACGTGTTACAGCAGAACCTCATAAACCGGAACCACATCAGTGTGTGAGTTCAGCATCACAGACTTCAGCTCCGGCCGGCTGCCGACCCACGTGATGATTGCAACGACTCGACCCGGACACACCTGAGGGGCAGGTTTAAATTAACATGGATGTGATTGATGAAAAACATGATTAGAGTTAGACAGATCCAGCAGTTAGTATCAATACCTCCACTTTCTTCATGGGTAAAGCCAGCTCCTCTGC
>NW_015749267.1:0-458 GCF_001515625.1 Sinocyclocheilus rhinocerous
CTGTTGGTCACAATTGAAAATCTGTTATTGTGTTAGATGCCAGGCCACCTGGACCCAAGGATCAATACTGCTTTGTCAACAGATTCGAGCCCCTGCTCTGCTCGGCTGAAGATGAATTAGATATTTATATAAAAACGCGGAGCTTCGCTCTGCCATTGAGCTTATCACTGCCGTATGGGATGCGTTACTCTTCACCTGTGGTATTTCATCCACTGTTATTACCACTGCCCAACTCCTGTGCCTTCTCGGATATTCCCATTCTCTATCTGTCCTCATCTGTTATCTATAGGGGACATTTCTAATTCCAAGTGGTTATAGTTTACGGATTAAAGATTAAGCTCTATTTTGTCCCAGATCCACCTACTACCAAATTCCTCTCAGCACCTTTCCAGGAATCCCTTCCACTGTCCACCCTTTATCATTTATAGTTCCAGAACATGCTTTCAGATGGACTATTC
>NW_015749268.1:0-458 GCF_001515625.1 Sinocyclocheilus rhinocerous
TCTGTTCCATGTTTGTTAAATATATATTTGGATATGTTCAGGAAAATGGTACGACGTTCCTAGATAAACTTTGGCATCGCTGTCATTTTGAAACATTGAGTAAAACATGCCTTGTGATAAAAAAAGACATGTAGAAGGAAAGAAATGTTGACTTAAGTCAACAAACAAACATTGTTCGGAAAAAAAACGGGCACACCCTGGACCAGTCAGCGATGCAAATGATGCACCTTAAAGCCATCAGGTGCGAGATTTGACAGAAAATAATGAGAACCGCTGAATCTTTTATAAGGTTAACACTCACATTTCCCAGTCAGCTGTCACACAAGAAAGACTTTAGCGCATTCACGCTGGAGAAATATACCTTTATTGGCTCATTAAAGCTGACAGGGGGCTCGGGACCGCCAGCACTCAGGCTCGGGACCGCCAGTGCGCCACCCCGTTTTGTGTCAGTAATTTGC
>NW_015749269.1:0-458 GCF_001515625.1 Sinocyclocheilus rhinocerous
CAGAGAGTGAGGGAGAGCCCACTCTTATCAAAACATCTACAATAATGTCAGTTATTACCGAGTGTGCTGTCTTCTCTTTTAATTGTATATTTGTAACAGCTGGATAATTTGTATTAACAAGCACCCACCCTCATTGTGCCCCTTTTTTTAGTTTGGGGCCACTGCCCCTCAAAATGTCTGTGCAATGCCCTGCTGTCAGGTGCTGGTGCCGGTGCCACCTTATAGAACTTAATGGCACTAGTGCTGGTGTCCTCAAACGTTAGTCTGGAGCCCTACAATGTTTCTCGAAGTCAGAAAAGTCATAACAGTGTTAGAAGAATGTTGTCTGTGGTATATTTTCACTGCAAAAAAATAAGAAATGCCGCAAATATCCTGGAGGGACTGACATGTATATAAAAATAGTGGCATTCATTTTTTTTGTTTGTATGTTCACATTGATGTTAAAATTACATTTTCAG
>NW_015749270.1:0-458 GCF_001515625.1 Sinocyclocheilus rhinocerous
CAGTCTTATCACAGCCAGACACCACTGTAAACAAATCCATCATATGCTGTTTAAGAAGAGCGCGAGCTGTAATACAGCATTACAGATGATGGGAACAATCTGTAGTACATCCACACTCTGACAGTTTTCCTGCATAATGATCTTCATGACCTGAAAGTTTCCTCAAACTCATCTGACTTTGTGCTGGACTTTAAAGAGGTCAAATCATGGAAAACACAACTTTCCTTGCTCTTTTGAACTAGGAGTTCGATAAATGTCAACAAACTAGAAATGAATCATGGGAAAGCATCACCGCATTATATTGGATCGATGCAAAGAAAACAATTAAAACATGAGAAATTTACAAAGAAGTATTAAAGGTACAGTTGCAAACACAGATTGTTTAATTCTAACGGTGAGAGTGATCATGGAAAATGGTACGTGAAAGCTTGACTACCAATACACTAATAAATTAATTA
>NW_015749271.1:0-458 GCF_001515625.1 Sinocyclocheilus rhinocerous
GAAACATTTCTGATTATTATCAATGTTGAAAACATTTGTGCTGCATGATATTTCTGTGGAACCCATGATAAACTACACTAAAAACGAAGAAATTAATATATTTTTTGCATTGATCAAAAGTAACATTAAAGACAATTATAGTGTTACAAAAGATTTCCATTTCAAATAAATGTAGTCTTTTGAAGTATATGTTTGTCAAAGAATCCTGAAAAACAAGTGTATCACAGTTTCCACAAAAATATTAAGCAGCAAAAACATTGATAATAATTTGTTAATTTCAACATTGACAATAAAAGAAAAAATCAAATCGAACTTTTGGCCGTTAGTGTAGCTTATCTAAATGGTCACACAAAACCAGTCTTAAGTGTCAATTTTTCAAATTTGAGTATACATATCTGAAAGCTGAATAAATAAATATCCTAATGATTTTTAGCATAAAAGAAAAATCTATAATTTTG
>NW_015749272.1:0-458 GCF_001515625.1 Sinocyclocheilus rhinocerous
ACCCAAATTGGGTTGTTTTTAACCCAGTGTTTTTTAGAGTGTATAGGTTGCTAACAAGAGGCATTTTGTTCAAGGTTACATAACTGAAGGCATAACATGGCAAAACAATTATATCTGGCAAACCCAAAGACACCAAAAGATAAACATCTGACTACAGCTGCCTTAAAGGGCAAAATAATTAGTCTTCGAATTTATGAAATGATTCAGAGGCTGAGAGTTGAAAGCCTTGAGAGTCAAAACTTGTGTTAACCTGTTTTGGCTGCGGTGCCTATGAGTGGAAGCTGTGGTTACAGTCAGAGTACAAACTGTGGTCAGAATCTTCTCCTCATCTGCACGCATATCTACAGCCACATTAACTGGTAAAAAAAAAAATCACACAAAAACGGTAATATATTAAAGGGGTCATATGATGCTGCTAAAAATGAACATTATTTTGTGTATTTGGTGTAATGAAATGT
>NW_015749273.1:0-458 GCF_001515625.1 Sinocyclocheilus rhinocerous
CCTGATCAAACCCTGAGCTCCTCTGGTCTCAGGAGGCGCGCGAGGCTCTGGAGGCTAAAGACCGCTACATGGAGGAGATGGCAGACACGGCAGACGCCATCGAGATGGCCACGCTGGACAAAGAGATGGCGGAGGAGCGGGCCGAGTCTCTGCAGCAGGAGGTGGAGGCTCTGAAGGAGAAGGTGGAGGAGCTGAGCATGGACCTGGAGATCCTCAAACACGAGATCGAGGAGAAGGGTTCGGACGGAGCGGCCTCCAGCTTCCACGTCAAGCAGCTGGAGGAGCAGAACGGACGTCTGAAGGAGGCTCTGGTCAGGTAAAGCACGCACACACACGTCTGCGTGTTCCTGAGATCTGCTCCGTATCTTCACCTGTGTTTGTGTGTGTTCAGGATGAGGGATCTGTCATCGTCAGAGAAGCAGGAGCACGTGAAGCTCCAGAAACAGATGGAGAAGAAG
>NW_015749274.1:0-458 GCF_001515625.1 Sinocyclocheilus rhinocerous
TAATCCATCAGACACAATGAATACATCAATATTAATAAATAGTCGCCTATACTAACATCCCCATCAGAAAACAACTAATCAAATGGTCTTAGTCTCAGATGGCATTACTTTGCTTTAACCATGGTACACTTTAAAAAATGCTGATATTAACATGATATCACAAGGGTACCATGCCTTAAAACCACGGTAATACCATGGTACTTTTTGTTTAGTGTTGTAAAGGAACATGATTTAACGCGTCTCTCTTAAATGCACATGCCATGAATGATTATAAATAGACTATAATGGTCTGTGTTTGGTCAGATTATTATATTTGATTTGGCGAATATCATTTACCTGGTTTAGTGTCCATGATGAGAAACTCTCGCAGGAACCTCATGCTCAAAATACTCGTGTTTCACCGGAAATCATCATGTTTAACGTTCATACGAACGTCTGAGGTAATGCAGTCAAGTTAA
>NW_015749275.1:0-458 GCF_001515625.1 Sinocyclocheilus rhinocerous
ATAGGGCAGATAACGAGGGGCAGACAGGTGAGGAGGATAACTAATTTAAAGTGTGTTCTGCCCCTTGTTTCCCATCCGCTGTTAAATGTAATTTCGTGTTCTGTGTTTCCCATGTTCCTGTGTTCCCTGCTTTATTTTCATTAAAGACTTTGTATTTTGCTTTACTCCTCGTCTCCTGGCTCCTTTGTTCCCGTGCTCCTTGAGTGAACCGTGACAGAACAGCAGACCAAAAACAAAGAGTAAGCGGCGCCCCTTCTCCCCATTTTATTTCCATTTTGAAAGTCTTTTGTTTTCTTCTCAATTACTCTCGGTTCGCCGCCGTAACTCGCTTGGATCTCCCCTTCGTCGAGTATGCCTGGGAGTTCTGCAGGCTCACCGCGGCGACGGCATTGGATGACGCCACCATCAACTCACTGTTCTGTTACAATTTTCAATTACCATCGCCCCGTGGACCTCCC
>NW_015749276.1:0-458 GCF_001515625.1 Sinocyclocheilus rhinocerous
CCCCCATTGAAGTTCTCTGCAAGGGCTACCCATGTATGTTCAAAGCCTTGTGTAATTTGTAACATTTTGTAAATGTTAATCAGACTTTGTCTTTGAAATGATGTCTACAATCCTGTATTGTAATATGGCTGTTTGTTTTGTGTCCCACAGCTGAATTTGCTACGTACCTCAACTTTTGCCGATCACTGCGATTTGATGACAAGCCAGACTATTCGTACTTGAGGCAACTCTTCAGGAATCTGTTCCACAGACAGGGCTTTTCCTATGACTACGTGTTTGACTGGAACATGCTCAAATTTGTAAGTACATGTCTGGATGGTCTTCGTTCTTTAGAGTGTGATAAATGAAACGTATGTTGCTTGTTGTAGTTTGTTCATTAGTGATATATGAGACTTAAACTGTTATTGATTTGGTTTGATTATTGTGTTGTGCAGAGGTACAACATTGTGTGTGTAGAT
>NW_015749277.1:0-458 GCF_001515625.1 Sinocyclocheilus rhinocerous
ATGAGCATGTGTATAGAGGTGCTATCTGGTGCTCCAGTGATCGGGTAGGGTAAGAGTACGGCTGTGCAGACAGTGTGGGCGTAGAGCTGTAGTGTGAGCTGTTGGCAGGGTATAAGTATGGGGAGGCAGAGTGACGGTAGAAAGGGCTGCAGGAGGAATATTGAGAATCGAGGGTCCTGCTGAAGAGAGGGCTTTCTGGAGTCCTTGGAGGGGTGGAGTGGTCACTGTGCTCCAGGTCAGGGCTGTACTCATTTACTGGCGACAAGTTCGACCTGAATGGGATGGGTGTCTGAGAGGAAGAGCCGACTTTCTTCTTGGCGCTTTTCTTCAGGAGTTTCTGCAGACGGGCATTGTCTCGCCCTGGTTTTGGCAGTAGAGGAGGGGGGTACTGCTGTGGAAGCAGATTAGGCTGACTACCATAAATTAAAGCCATCAGCATTTCAACACCTGCATTAAAA
>NW_015749278.1:0-457 GCF_001515625.1 Sinocyclocheilus rhinocerous
AACATCAAATTTTCATTTTTGGGTGAACTATCCCTTTAACTCACAAATGAAAGGTACTTCATCATCTTATGTGATTATTTGATTATTAACTTATTACTTGAATAAATTTATCTTTTGATTTGCCTATATAGCCTAATATAACAAGAATATTCATTAAAAAAATAACTGTAAACAACTAAACTTCGCTCTATGTTGTGCCTAAAAACTTTCTTTAATATGTTTTTTTTGTTGTATTGGATTGATCTCACACTGTATTTTCATATTCCTCTGTTTCTTTAGAACTTATATAAATAAGCAGTCTTAAACACTGATATACACTATCAGTTTTTGAACAGTAAGATTTTTTATGTTTTTTTTTATTTCTTCGGCTCACCAAGCCTGCATTTATTTGATCTAAAGTACAGCAAAAACTGTAACATTTTGAAATATTTTTTACTATTTAAAATAACTGTTTTCT
>NW_015749279.1:0-458 GCF_001515625.1 Sinocyclocheilus rhinocerous
CTCACACTCACTCACACACACGCACTCACACACACTCACACTCACACACTCTCACACACACACTCTCACACGCACACGCACACACACACTCTCACACTCACACACACACCCATAAACTCCACACCGGCTCCTTCATTCACAACAACAAACTGACAGTGTTTAGTTTATTTTGTTTTATTATAGTTTATTTTAATTATATTTTACTTTTTATTTTTTATTTCTCTTTATTTTATTTTTGTCTGGGTCATGTTTCAACACAAAATCTAAATCTAAAAAGTGTTAAATTATATTTTGCATTAAGAAAATTAAGCCTACCTTTTACATTGTGACATTATTTTTGACAATATTATAATTTAATAAATCATGATACTTAATTGATAAAAATCAGAAAGAATGAGAATTACAAAAATGAACTAAACATATATTTAATATTTCAAAAAAAAAAAAAAAAAATTATT
>NW_015749280.1:0-458 GCF_001515625.1 Sinocyclocheilus rhinocerous
CTTGGGACAGTCTTCACTTCTCTAATGACCAACAGGCTGACTAGTTTTCTGAAGAAATGGTTTCATTTGTCCCATTTTTTTAAAGCAAATTTTAAGTTTAGAAATAAGTATAAATGCACTCTACTAAAGCAGCTGAAAAAGGAGACTGAAAAAGTATTACGATTTACCCACTTCATTAAGTAGCACGACCGTTTTTAACTGTGCCAAGATAATTTAGGTTTCTCTAGTACCAAATTAGCACATTAGAATGATTTCCTATGGTTGATCTAACACAGTGTTTTCTTAGTAGACCTGAGTAATGCCTGCTGGAAATGGGGTTTTCCTTCACAGGTGAAGATGGAATAATGAAATAGTTATTTCATACAATAATAATAATAATATTGTTTGACTGTTTTTTATTTTATTTTATTTTTGATCAATTAAATGTCCTTTGTTGAACAAAAGTATACATTTTAAAT
>NW_015749281.1:0-458 GCF_001515625.1 Sinocyclocheilus rhinocerous
GGGGTTCAATGCTGTTTAGCAGTTTTAGAAGTGAGGTAGGGTTGTAGGGGAAGAGACCCCTGTTATGTAGTCTCTTTACAGCGGTCCTCAAGTCCATAAGACACACAAACACTTTACCTAACAGACAATCAGATGCATGTCCAGTCTGAACTTGTTCCAGCTCCATTACAGATTGAGTCCTACTACAGTCTGCCGCAGTATTCCCAGAGTTCCTGTCAGAAGCATGCTCTTCTGCCTCCTCGGATTCGTCTGAGCTCCCATAATCAACCAGTCGTGGGACATCGGTACCTGTTGACCATCTAGTGCAGGAAGCAACATCCAGCGTTTCTGAAACAGCAGAAGGAGCCTGAACAGAGGCACCATCACAATCTTCGATATGACGACACGACCTACAGAAGGCCGTCCGCTCCTCACGGAGAAGCTTCAGGTAGCGGACGCAGTACTCCAGGAAACACGTC
>NW_015749282.1:0-458 GCF_001515625.1 Sinocyclocheilus rhinocerous
CTTTATTGGCATCTATGCTTCCATGAAGAACCTTTAACATCCATGGTACCTTTCAGTACAAATGGTTGTTTATAGTGGAAAAAAGGTTCTTTAGATTATTAAAAATGTTCTTTGTGACAAGTAATTTTTTTTTCTTCCAAACCAGTTCTCCTTAAGTCTGATTCAATCAAGAGAACCGATTCATCTGAACAGTTTATGAAACTTGAACCAATTCACTGATTTGAGTTTCTGTGTGGCATCTTGGGTCTTTAAAAGAACAGTTCATCCAAAAATGAAAATGTTGTCATCATTTACTGACCCTCATGTCGTTACAAACCTGTATAAGTTTCTTTCTTATGTTGAACACAAAGGAATATAGAAATACTAGGGAATACTGGGGGAAATAATAGGGAAAGAAATACTATGGAAGTCATTGGGGACCATCAACTTTTTGATTACCAGCATTCTTCAAAATATCT
>NW_015749283.1:0-458 GCF_001515625.1 Sinocyclocheilus rhinocerous
CAAGACTTTGTAAAAGAGCATAATAGGACCCCTTTAAAATAAAAAAGACATTTTAAATTATAATGATATTTCACAATATTGCTGTATTTGAAAAACATTAAAAACAGTAAAAAACATGGTAGTGTATATCATATATAAAATATACTATTACAGTAGCTTACACACCTCTATATATACAAAACAAGATGTCGACACATAAGACCCTCAGTAAACACACTCTATGCTCCCACATACAGCACAGAGTCTCGGGCTGATGCTGCTGCTTCTGGTGAGGACAGAGGGAGGAATGTGAGCGTATGTCTCCACACCCATCACCCTGACCACAGGCCCACTCCAGCAGGCAGCCAGCAGCTAGCCAAGAAAAACTAGCCAGTCATGAGGAGGCCAAGACACAGTTACAGAGCCCTGAGACACAGCTAAAGCACATCCAGACACAACTAGAGTACGCAGAGACGCCG
>NW_015749284.1:0-458 GCF_001515625.1 Sinocyclocheilus rhinocerous
TATCTGAGGACGTCGCCATGTGGGACACGCTTACAAAAGTTGAGCGTTTACTTCAAAATGAAGCGTTTGTGGTACTAAGAGAGCATAAGTGATTGCATCTAAACCAAGCATCACTATTACTCTTATTCTCATTTTAATAAGTGATTAGATCAGCAAGTAACAACCAGCATCCCACACCCTACAGACCAGAATATCACACAGACTCTTCTGACGTGGACCAGTAAGAAACGACCTTACAACCTATTCAAATGCCTTAGCAACCATCCAGAACACCCTAGCAACCACCCACAATCTCCCAGCATCATCTCAATAACTTTTATAGTGGAAGTGTCATTCACATTAACTTCTTAAATGTCACTGTGATTTAATGGATGTTTTAACATGGAGTGTTGATCTGAAATAAACACATAAAATAAAATATCTTGCATGAAATAAAATAAACGTTAAAAGAAATAAAT
>NW_015749285.1:0-458 GCF_001515625.1 Sinocyclocheilus rhinocerous
ATTTCGATTCGATTTCGATTAATCGCACAGCCCTACTGTAAAGTGATTTATTATATCAGTATTTCCGCAGAGCTTTTGGTTTTTGTGGATAACTGCTGGTTTGGTGTTTGCAGGAGGACAAACTGATTCGCTGGGCCTCTAGATGGGATTACATTCTTGAGTCTATGCCGCACACCAACATTCAGTGGTTTAGGTGAGGGCACATATTACACACATATGGCCCTGTCCCAAATGACACACTCAAAGTGGACATGCGTTCTCATATGCATTTGCGAAGCACTATTCATGCATCCTTTGCAAAGCCCACCTTGGTTTGGGCTTTACAGCAAACTAAAGTATGACCCATGTGAAGTCCATAAATTAAAATAAATAAATAAATCTTTTCCACAAATATTTAAAATCCATGTATTCCATGAATGGATACCATAGCTTCCAACAACACTATATGAGCTAGCGGC
>NW_015749286.1:0-452 GCF_001515625.1 Sinocyclocheilus rhinocerous
CACAACAGACTAGGCCATCTGACCAATCAGAGCAGAGTAGGCTCAAGGAAAGGAGGGGTTTAGCGAGACTGAATCTTAGAACTGCTTCGAACGAATCGTTGGAAAATTACATATTAAATGCAGATTTTGAGAATACATGCATGTAAACCTATTGTACAAGACTCTCAGAACAATATTAGGAACCTTAAAATGGCATAATAGGGGCACTTTATATTGTAGTAATATTTCACAATTTTTAAACAAATACATGCAGCCTTGGTAAGCATGTTTTTGTCTGAAGTCAGTGCAGCCTGCGCAATTAAAAAACAAATCATTGTGATTAACATGGTCTTTTAATTAAGTGGGTACCGTTTTTATCGACTGACATCCCTATTAAAACCAGACAATTTCAGTGTAGACATCACCACTTATTTTACACACACACACACACACACACACACACACACACACAC
>NW_015749287.1:0-458 GCF_001515625.1 Sinocyclocheilus rhinocerous
TATTTCTCTCACAGGAAATGAGGAATAAATAAGGATGTCCACTTTATACTTCTCCAGCTCTGAACTGCAGCTGCTGCAGGCCCGACCTTCACTACATCTTCAGTCCATCTGCTTCAGACTGAATTCCTCCTGACAGCGAAACAATGTGGACTCCAGAAACTTCACTTGCAATTAAAAAGACAAATGAGTTTAGCCGAATGGCAGCGGCTGTCGCATTCCTGAAGAGGATTACTTAGTTTTACATGAGAACAGATGAGCCGTAGATTATGTAACTTGTACTAACAGACTCAGTTACTCCTGGTTGCGTTTGTTAATATGGTCTCCTTGTCATATTAGGTGTCATTACGTTGCATTCAAAGTGTAAATTTTTTCAAGAGAAAATAATGGATAAAAGGTTTATGGACGACATTTCTGTTTCATACAATCAGTTGTATGACCATCTAGCTTTTTACACTGAA
>NW_015749288.1:0-458 GCF_001515625.1 Sinocyclocheilus rhinocerous
TGATGTCACTATCAATGGACAAGCCATCGTCCGCCAGACTACCCTCTAAAATGGCACTGTCACAGGAATTTTGGGAAGGCGACTGTTTCATGGACTGAAGCCGCAGGTTTCCCATTATGGAGGGACTGGACTCTTCTGGATGTGCACTTAGCTCCCTACAGAAGTCATTTCAACATGATACTTGAGTTGAATTATGTGCCATTAACCGCACTGATGGGAAGTGCGGAGCATTACTAATTAAACATAATAAAGGGATAGCTAATTAAAATTGTCATTAATTACATTCCAAACCCATACAACTTTCATTCACTTTCGAAACACAAATGAAGATATTTTCAATGAAACCTGAGTGTTTTCTGTCCCTCCATTGAAAGTCCATTCCACCAGAACTTTGATGTTTTAAAAAGTTAATAAAGACCTAACGTAAGCCATATGAATCGAGTGGATTAATCTGCAAA
>NW_015749289.1:0-458 GCF_001515625.1 Sinocyclocheilus rhinocerous
TCTGTGCATCTCCAAATCTGATCAGAGCAGATCACAGGGGAATGATGGATTCATCTATCCTTCCCCTTTTGCTCCCGGACACACATTAATGCTCACGCAGTCGGCCTCTTTCTCAGAGGGAAGAAAACACATGAAGGTGGTATTCACATGCACAGAAACCAAATGAGCAAATGGTTTATTCACTCTCGAATTTCCTCCCTGTGTCGAGCGCTTGAGGAGAGGATGTGCTAATAGAGAGCGAGGTGAGAGAGAATCCGAAATTCCTCCCATGATCATTAAATAATTTAGAGACACTGCTCCACTGAACAGAGATGAACAGAGGGAAGCGGTGCGGGAGGGAGAGCGAGGAGATTGCAGAGAGATGGAAAGCAGGAAAAGTGGGTGTAATAGAGTGGAGGATCTCTCTTGGAAGCAGAGAGAGAGAAAGAAAGAAGCTGGAAGATGAAGAGAAATCTTCC
>NW_015749290.1:0-458 GCF_001515625.1 Sinocyclocheilus rhinocerous
TCTGAGGTCTTTGTGGTTGGGTTACAGGCTTGAAAACCTAGCAGAAGCTCTTCTCCCATATGCACCATCACAGGCTTGCGCGACACACTTAAGATCACCCAAGTTGTGCATTTCTGCAATGGACTTTGCATCAACGCACTGTAGCTTCTGCAGCACAAGAAAACACTCTTACTGTGCCTTCTTCCATAACAAAACACACACAGCTGTACATCTCGGAGATCTTCATTTGCTTGGTGATGTTTTCTGTGATTTCTTATGAAATGCTGGTTATCATTTCATTTTGGGAGAAATGCGAGAGAGAAGGGGGAGTATATTTTTGTAAAAATGGGTCAAATTGTCTGAGGGCAGTGTGGAGGACACTCTTCAATCTTATCATGTTTGGCTAAGCTGTTTTTAAGAAACAAAATCAAAGCTTGATCAAAGCTTTTTGTGTATTATTGGAAACATACTTGTTGCTC
>NW_015749291.1:0-458 GCF_001515625.1 Sinocyclocheilus rhinocerous
TTCCTGTCGACAGCACCGTGATGGGCTAGACACTGCGCGCGCTCCGTCTGGACAGAGACAGGGGTCGTGTGGGTCTTATCCGTTCAATAAACTACCTCTCGAGCCCTATGCCCTGCCATTGGATTTTTCTGCGCACAGCAGCAAGTTGTCAAACACGCTCACGTGCACACGAGCTCTCTCGTCCACACATATCTATGCGACCAGACCAACGCAATTTCACTTTTGTGTTGTTTCCTGTTGTGGCAGGTAGGGTCAGTCATCACTTTTTGTAAGATTGCTACAAGTGTAAGAAATTGCATTATTCGAGAGATATCTCACTTTTTTAGATTTATATAGGCTGTCGTTAATATCGACGTCATTTAATAGGCTAGATAACCATGGACATCACAGCTCCACTGTTTTATGATTTTGCTCTAGAACACGTCTTTTCTCCTCTTTTAAACTGTTTTTTAGACTTC
>NW_015749292.1:0-458 GCF_001515625.1 Sinocyclocheilus rhinocerous
TTAAGTTAAAATATTTCCTTATGTATTTATTTATTCATATTAATATGGCAGTCATAATCCTCCATAATCATATCCATAATAAATAATAAATACATAATACATAATAAATATTTAAATAAATATATGTATCTAAATAATAATTATAAGTAAATATATATTTGGATAGCACAGAAATTACACACGTTTTAAAATGTACAATAATAATGCAACAATACACATTTCAAACAGTTTTATTGTACATTATTATGGCATTATTTCGTTATTTTGCATTATGTTTGTTTTCTTCAGCAAGTGGTGTCAAGCTATAATATTTGAGATAAGTTATTCTGCATTTTTAATCCTTTTTAATCCCCATTTATTCTATATTATTTAAAACATGGCCATTGTCTGTTTAAATGCTAATGCTAGCTCTGCAAAACCCGCTCAGTCTCAGCAGTCTTCCCAAGCATCATGTCACA
>NW_015749293.1:0-458 GCF_001515625.1 Sinocyclocheilus rhinocerous
TCAGGGATCTTGGGCCTAAAAAGGTTGGTGACCACTGTCCTACATGATCAATATTCAGGATTATTAAAAGGTGCTCAACGTGCCTAAAGTTCTTGAATTTAACTTTTTGCAAATTGTTTATCCTTTTAATCTTTCATTCAAAAAATTCTAGCCTTTCATTACAGTACAACAATTAAAAGTGGGTGTGAAATCACATTATGAAGTAATTGTTTTTCTCCAATACGTTAGCCACAATTATTAGCACCCCTAGAAACTCTTATGAATAAAATATCTAAGAAGTATATTCCCATTCATATTGACATATATTAGTACACCAGGGTGACTACAGACATGAAATTGTCCAACCATGACTTCCTGTTTCAGGAGTAAAGGCCAAATTCCCTTAATCATTCATCACAATGAGTAAAAAAAAACAAAGAATATAGTTCTGATGTGCAGCAAAAGATTGTTGAGCTTCA
>NW_015749294.1:0-458 GCF_001515625.1 Sinocyclocheilus rhinocerous
ATGATGTCTTAGAAGGCTGCATATTTATACAGTAGATAGCAATGCAGCTCAGTAAGTTTCGGAATAGAGCTGTCTTCTTTCCATCAGTCTCACCGGAGCGATTTGATCTTATTTATTGATAGTGCAGGGGGTTAGTCTGTCTGTCTAGTGTTTATCTAGCAAATCTAGTACTGATGAGGTGGAGGCAGCTGGGAGTGAGCATTTAAACACAAAGGCGCTTGGACCACGGACACGGATCCCCTCAAAATCCTGCACTGATTAGTGACTGAGAATGGCAGGAGGAAAAGCCAACTGCTGCAGATTTCAAAAGGGTTCATTGCTCTGCTGTTCCTGTTCATTCAGAAATGCTGACTTTGTAGAACAATAATGCATATAATTGTTCATAGTTTTTGCTGATGCAATGATTTTTCAAATTATTTACTCTTACTAATGACATCACAGAGACGACTGTGAATATA
>NW_015749295.1:0-458 GCF_001515625.1 Sinocyclocheilus rhinocerous
TTAGTTTCCAACTTTGTCTCTATTAAGATTCTGTGGGTGAAGTAAAAGACACTCAGTTCTGAGCACATTTTGAGACATGCTTGAGACCTTTTCTAAAACTTCAAAATAGACGTGAGCTTACTGGGGTCTTCAAAAAAATCCAGCTTCTTGCTGTCTCAGAGAAGCAGTTGAGACATTAACGAGATCTCATTTGTGATTTGTCTTGGCCAAACTACTTCTTAAACATCTATCCCCTGGTTTTATTTGAAAACCCCCTGACGGCTTTCCCCTCATTAATGCAAACACAGTGGCTTATAAATGCGATGTAATATTCTGAACGTTGTTGTTGGTAATGGCTGTGAATGTTGGTGTCGGGCAGCGCTGGGATGGGGGTGAGAGCGAAGAGAGGGGGGAGAAAAAAAAGCTTGTTTGGTTCAGGAACCATTTAACAACTTCCTCTGGAAATTGAAAAAGGAAAT
>NW_015749296.1:0-455 GCF_001515625.1 Sinocyclocheilus rhinocerous
TTATTTATATAGCGCTTTATACAATACTGATTGTGTCAAAGCAGGTTTATAGTGTTAAACAGGAAAATAGTGTGTTAATAATGTAAGAGGACGATGACAAAGAGTCATTTTTCCAGCTAAAGTCAGTCCTGCTCCTTTAACACCTACCAGTAACTTGCTAACTCTAGTGCATAAATCAGTTTAAAGTAATTGATTGAAAGTAATGTTCCAAGAACAAGAAAGGCACACTGGCCAAAGTATACAGTATATTTGCTAGTCTCATATTGTCCTTGTTGTGTCTCCTGAGCACTGGAACTGTCAGTGGCATGATAATGAGGTTACTGAGGGCCGTGTGTGTGTGTGTGTGTGTGTGTGTGTGTGAATGAATGAGAGAGAGAAAGCCTGTGAAGGACAGTGTTCAGCTGATGTAATCTGTAGTATCTGCACCTTATCTCAATAATAGTCCTTTACATGAC
>NW_015749297.1:0-458 GCF_001515625.1 Sinocyclocheilus rhinocerous
TTTTAAGAATTTCAATAAATAAAATGCATTCAAATCAAATATAAGTCTCCTTCCTATTCAGTACAAATACTTCATTATGAGGACACCACGGTTAATAAAATGTTTCTGACAATACGTTATTCTCTCATTTAAATGCAATAATTAGTCTAGACTTCACAAAACTTTACATTCACGTTTCTTTTCCCTTGTGAGTATGATTTGCTTGTCGAACTATAAAGTTAAGAAGAGACTGCTCCAGTTACAAACACAAGCATTGCGTTAATTCGTTTCTAGTTCAATGAAATGCAGCAAAGCCACCAAAAAAGCATCGTAATTAAAGTGTAGTTTCTCATATACAAAGTTTCTGCTAATATAGCACAACAATGGCTAACGCCGCACACTGCTAATCACTCATGCTAACAGAAACAAACTCACTTACTAGCACAAACCAAAGACATCTCGCTCAAACAGACGCGCTC
>NW_015749298.1:0-458 GCF_001515625.1 Sinocyclocheilus rhinocerous
TTACTAACTATTAATAAGCAGCAAGTTAGGAGTTTATTGAGGCAAGTCATAGTTAACGGCTTGTTAACAGCAATAACTTTACCTTAAAATAAAGTGTGACCGAAAACTCTAATATTAAATATATTATGTCTTTGTATACTGAAATGAGATAAAGTTGCCACACTTGATCACATGGTGGAATCTCAATAGACTGAAATTTGTTTTTCACATTTTTTGCCCTATGGATTGAAATAATTGGAGAATCAGTGTTAATTTCGTCAACGAAGATGACGATGCAAAATATTCGTTAACAAACTTTTTTTTTCTGTGACTAAGGCTCCACCACACGGAGATGCGTTTAGCTGTATACGCATAAATTTTGTATCATATAGACGTTTCGTCCAAACAGATCCGGCGTTTTGGGAGAGTGAAAACGATATTTTTTAAAACCGGGTCCCAGAGTGGATAAATCTGAAAAC
>NW_015749299.1:0-458 GCF_001515625.1 Sinocyclocheilus rhinocerous
GGGCGTGTCTTGACCACAGAAATCAATCCAACACTTCTGACATCTTGCAGGCTATGAAATGGAAAAGGTGCAATGAGGCGCTATACGGCCAGCATTTATAAAATCATCCCGTAAATCTCCCCTTCCAATGTTCTGCTGAAAAGCCGATGGCCGAGGATGGGATGTGGGGTTCTGCTAAGGGCTCTCTGGCAAAAGAATAAGACAAATTCACATCAGTGAGCAGACACGGTTAACATACTTATGAAAATGCTTTGTATTTAAAGGGGTCAACAGTTTTTCCAAACCAACCTGAGGTAATGAGGTATGAGAATAAAGTGGTTGCCAATTTGTTTGCAGTGCGTTGAGACTGTACGGGAGTTATTTTTGAGCCCCTGACAAGCAGGTGAGATCAAAGTAAACCCGGACAAAAGGGGCTCAACAGTGATTTGTCAGGGGACGAGAGGCATTCCCGTCTGGCT
>NW_015749300.1:0-458 GCF_001515625.1 Sinocyclocheilus rhinocerous
GTCTTCATACTAACATGTTTTAAACTACATTGCGGGAGTTAATTTTGGACCCTGGCCACAGTATTCATTATGACGTGGCTGTGTGTTGACTTACATTTTGTTCATGTCTGTGAGACAATGATTTCTCTTCCTTTCTCGATGATCTCTTACTCTGTTTACAATTTTGTGTTTGTCTTCAGTGTGACTTCCTCAGAAAAGGTGGACAAGGCCCAACGCTATGCTGACTTCACCCTACTCTCTGTGCCTTATCCAGGTATAGATCTTCTTTATGCTGATATCATTTAAAAAATAAAAAATAAAATTAGTCTTCTGTTCTACTTATTCAATGGCTATATTCATTACACTGTAGCTGTAATATTAGTTGTTTCATGCACTTGTTTTCAGGATGTGAATTCTTCAGGGAATATAAAGACAGAGATTACACAGCAGAAGGGCTTGTCTTCAACTGGAATCAGGTC
>NW_015749301.1:0-458 GCF_001515625.1 Sinocyclocheilus rhinocerous
TTTTGCATTCCACAGAAGAAAGAAAGTGGTGCTACATTCAAAGCTACAGATGTTTTACAAGGTCAGATGTTTTGCTCAAAGACTCAAGGGTGACAGAGCAGGATTGTCAATTTTCCAGTTCCTGGGTCACCCCTATAATCTCTGAATTTAACCATCCAACAACTTTCACCACTGTGGCGCTCTCATGTCTTTTTCTCTTGCAACCTATAAAATATTACCAGTGTGCTGTAAAGCAGCAGAGCTGTCATTCAGCTCAATGTTTCGCACATGCTCTTTGTCTTGCAGGCATCAGTGGGTTCCCCTGATAATGCTGCTGGCGATGTTCCATTGCTCCTTAAACTTCAGAAAAGCTCAAGGGTGCAATTAAATGAATAGTCTATAAATTTCCCCCTTGCTTGGACATCATTAGTCTAGAGTCATTCACTAGTTAAATGGCTTTGAGCGAATCCTGCAATATA
>NW_015749302.1:0-458 GCF_001515625.1 Sinocyclocheilus rhinocerous
ATCTGATCACAAGTGGTAAGCATTAAATACAGGTGTAAGCAGGGTCCAAAATGTTTTGTGATCTGATCACTGGAACCACATACTGTGGTAGTTGAATAGAAAATATGGATGGACTTCATCTCTAAAATAAATTATCAGGTCATTTGTCAGATCATTCCGTTGCTTTTTTATTTCCTTTTTTTTATTTACCAACTTGCAGTAACACACTGATGCAGCAAGTGATGCACGTACTCACGAAGTCAGAGACCCTCCCTTCGAAATCCAATCACAAGTGATCACAGTAGGCACATTTGACACAGGTTACCGGTAGCTACAGTATGTATTTTGGCTGACCATTTGTGATCGGATCACCACAGACGGATCTTAATACCAGGTGTAAACAGGATTTAGACCCGCATTTGAAAGTGTCCCAAATTAGAAGCCAAACAATCCAAGCTAGAGTTTTTATCTGTTTGCAC
>NW_015749303.1:0-458 GCF_001515625.1 Sinocyclocheilus rhinocerous
CTGTGAAGAACCTTTTGAAGCACCTTTATTTTTAAGAGTGTAGTCTCTTTAAAAAAACACAATAAAAATCTCCCCAATGAACTAAACAAACAGCATAAAAACAAAAATAGCAACTTTATATCTAGTTTGTAGTATTGTGTGAATGTGTAATTCAAACATCAGTCCTGTTCATTTCTTTTACCTTCTGTGAATCTGTGTTTCTTACAGATGGATGATGCTGAAGACTCATCCCTTGAACAGACTGATGCTCGAACGCCGATGGCTCCTAATGGGACATCCCTTAATAAGACTGACGCTGCAACTGAGACATAACTGTAACATTAATTATTATTTTATTGAAAGGGAAAATTAAGAGATGGGGAAATTAGAGAAGAGCATCAGCAGAAATTCTCATTGCTCACAGAAACTGTCACAATACCAAGGTTTCAGTGGTAGTATCATTAATGGTGATTTCACTT
>NW_015749304.1:0-458 GCF_001515625.1 Sinocyclocheilus rhinocerous
TGAGTCTAAGAAAACCTGCAAACCAAACCAAGATAAGCTTCAAAGAACACATCCCATTCTGCTGTTCCAGCGCAGCTTTAATATCCGAATAACAGACGCACTGGAGAGAAGACTGAAGACTCGAGTGCATGATGTGGTCTTTCCATGAACGCTGCTTTGCTTTGGAGAAGTTCCTCACTGGCTTCATACAGTTCCTTGGGTTTTGGCTTGTTTTCAAGCAGCGGCTCCTGGAGCAGAGCGTTTATCTGTGGTGCAGAGTCAGGGCTCCTCCAGGGGCCGCCTGAGGAAACAATTCCCTTCAGTTCGCTGGCCGCAGGGCGTTTAGGGCCACCACGCAATAGAAAAGGCAAAAAACGGCTCTTTTATTGATACACTTCTGCTGTTCTTCAGCAAACGGACAAAGAGAGACAAAATAGAAAATTAATGGTGCAGTTCACCCAAAAATGAACATTTTATCT
>NW_015749305.1:0-458 GCF_001515625.1 Sinocyclocheilus rhinocerous
CTCATAAAATGTTACGACATGAAAGTGGACAGTAGAGACCAACAACACTTTTTGCACTCCTCCAAGGCTGAAGCCTGCCAGAGACATGAGCTCTATATTTTGTTTTTTTGGCTTCTTGTCATAAAATCGGAGATGGGGACCAAAGCAGGGTTCAGTCTGTTGAGAGGGTTACATTAAAATTGCAGCTGGTCTTTTTCCTAATATGATACCATTCAAGGCTTTCATCTCCAAATTTGGCCTCAGAGAACAGAGGAGAGGTAGAGAGAGAGTAGTATTCATCAAATTTTCGTTGATTTGCACAAGCATCTGCAATGAAAACATCAGATGCTCAGGCTTAGTTGGGTACACGGTCAGAGTGGGTCAGCGAGAGGGGGGCTTAAGGGTCATCACGGCCTGGTGCGCTCCAGCCTTGTTTCATAATGTAAGTCCTATGCTGGATTAGGCTCTGAGGGTCACGC
>NW_015749306.1:0-458 GCF_001515625.1 Sinocyclocheilus rhinocerous
TGCTTAAAGACATGTTATGTATATGATGTGACTCAGTTGATAGTGTTTGGAAATCATGGAATTCTACTTTAGTGTAATGGAAACCAGTCTGATCCGCTTCACCGGTGTCACCAAGACCCAACATTATAGAATGCAATAGCACTTGACCATTTTATTCCCACTAAATTTAAGGAAAGTTTAACAAAATGTAATAACATTTAATAATTTCAACAATCATAATTTTCAACTATCATAATGTGACATAACGTAAATGCATCACATTCATGAGGTGTAACACTTCTATAGTGTCAGATTTTTATTTTTTAATTTTTTGTCAAAACAGTTTTCTTTTTTAACAACAACAAAAAAAAGTTTTCAACAGTGACAGTATAAAGTATTATAAAAACATTCTTTATTATTCCTGGTAATGATGTTAATAAAAGAGCGATGGACGCTTCCATTCTCTGCCTGCAGGAGTC
>NW_015749307.1:0-458 GCF_001515625.1 Sinocyclocheilus rhinocerous
TGCTAAAGATGTCCACGTGACGTGTCCACGTTCTCACTCTCTGATGTCGTCTGTACGGGGCTCTGTGGAAAAACACCACACAGTCATTCACACCAGCAGGAAATGCACAAATTAGCAATAAAATTCCTTAAAGTGACATTACATTCATTTTTGGGTGTACTGTCTCTTTAAACCCAGTGCAAAAGGTGATTTCTTACGTGCTGCTGGTCTCTTCTGGACAGCTAGTATCTTTTCGAGTAAGTTGCTTATAGAAGAAGCTGCTGAAGATGTGAGATCTTTCGGCCACATCTTTGTCAGCTCTTTCCAACAGAAGATACCTGAAGGGAGTATTTAATATTAGGGAAAATATCTAATTTTACAAGCTGAAACCCTCATAAGTACCCTTAGACTCACTTGAGGTAGAAGTCGATGACGACGTCGTTGAGAAACTCGCCATCCTTGAGGCACTCCAGGTCCTC
>NW_015749308.1:0-458 GCF_001515625.1 Sinocyclocheilus rhinocerous
GAACAAAAAAAAAAAAAAACAAGCACAAGCATACGGCCAGCAAAACAATCAAAAGCCATGTGCTTGAGCAAAACAAGACAAACACGTAGCTAATGAGAACACTCAACATGACAACATGAAAGCATGCAGCCAGTTAAAAACATAAGCTGCGTGCTACACAGCACAAAAAAAAACAAAACGTGAATGCACGCAGCCAATGAAAATACGAGCTGCATGCAACACAAGACAATGAGAAAGCACACGGCCAAACATGAACCACGTGCTACACAGAACACCACAGCAGAGTGTACGGTCAGAAGAGTGTATGGCCGGAGCGAACTCAAATCCGCAACACTCACACAACAAGACAGAACATGGAGCACGATTGTCCGAACCCCGACACGAAACTGAAACTGAACAAGACATGAGTGCTGGGATCCAAACACCACGCTCCAACATGAAACAAGGAAACAGGGCAC
>NW_015749309.1:0-458 GCF_001515625.1 Sinocyclocheilus rhinocerous
CTTTTTACTAATATGTTTTTGGCTTAGATTTAGTGTGTCAGTGTATACTACCCGTTTTGTTTTTTTCCCCCCTTTTTTCCCCCTTTTATTTACCTCATCAATGAGCTAGTTAAATTAGTGTCTTACTTTCTGCCGTTTTTTTAACTTGCATTTAACGTGTCAGTGTTAGTTAAGCTAGTGGCCCTCTAATCATTTTCTTTTTCTACCATTTTGTCTTGCATTGAGTATGTTTGTGACTTAAGGCCTTTCCACACTGAGCGCGATGCGAAAAAGCTAGGCGAATCGCCGACGAATGGTGCTTTCACACCGAACGAGAAACGATTGTACGCCTTTTGCTAATTCATGCCTGCACGCTAGGTGGCGCCGACCAACGATGCATTTTTCCTCAGATATGTATCTCGTAAATGGATTTTACATTGTCCGCTGCTCAATATACAGCATTAAATTAAGATAAACAA
>NW_015749310.1:0-458 GCF_001515625.1 Sinocyclocheilus rhinocerous
AATAATGATCTTTAAAAAAGCATCATATGACCCCTTTAAAAATATAATAATAAGTAAGCTCATGCCTCATATAAGCTGTTCTGCACTGAAAAATGCTTTTTTTATTGAGATGACCTGCTTCATTAATTAAAGCACATGAAATATGACTGCACAAACTAATAAAGAAAATATATGTATAAAGATATTAAATATTCAAAACTTTGAGAAAAAATATCAATATAAATTTGTTAGTCATTGTTGGAATGTTCAGTGCTGCTAAGTAAATTAGTTGATTTTTGCCTCAAAATACCTCACACCTCAGAATCACAACCTAAAATGACACCTTGAAAGATTTACAGCTTTAAAAAAAAGCCCAAGACAGGTGTGATATCCTCAAAGACTCAAGTCGACTCCTGACAGACACTGATCCACCTGCTGCCAGGACACAAATCTCACAAAACCACGTTTTTAAACCACTC
>NW_015749311.1:0-458 GCF_001515625.1 Sinocyclocheilus rhinocerous
AGAAGAAGATCAACACCTGCTTCTACATCGCTGCCTGTTTAGCCCTGCCCACCGATTCACACATATAGTGTTTATGAGAGAGGCAAACGTGCAGGTCTATGTAGAAACCAAACGATAAAGTTTATTTGATGAACTTTATTTCTAATGATGTGCCAGTAAGAACTTGGTCCTTTTTTCCCTTGATTTTACAGCGGATTTGTTTACAAACGAGGCAAAATCAGGATATTCAGAAAGATTGAAACTGAAAGACGGTGCTATGCTGACTATATTGAACCCGATGTCGCGCCACACAAGTGTAACTGTTTTCATTACGTGATCACTTTTGCTTTGTCTGTTATTACAGATGATTTTATATGTACTGAGTATTTATGCGTTTTTAAACTAAAACAGCAGCGTCCATCTGTAAAGGATGTAGGCTGTCAAACATATACAACTGTTAGCCAATCATAGCAGTGGAC
>NW_015749312.1:0-458 GCF_001515625.1 Sinocyclocheilus rhinocerous
GTCTGTCTGTTAAGATTGTTCCAGCATCAGCGCAGCTCCACGCTGTTTCCCAGCATCCCAGGATCCATCTGTTGGCCGTCTTGTGCCCAGAGCGGTCGCGTTCGGTTGGATCTCCTGCTCTCCTTTAATCAATATCAACGAGATCCACGAGGGAGATGGCCTTACGTGAACTTCTAATTAAGACTGACAGTTGCTGCGCTTATCAGATGCTCTGGTGAGGGGTTCCGGTGGGACCGCATGGGCAATATAAGTCCTGGAGCTGGGCTTTATAAAAACGATCAGCTCGAGAGATAGATGTAACAAGGCGTGTGGTCCCCAGCCAATTTGTCACTCGCAAAAGAACGTGACACCAGTGTACGTCTTGTGTGCTGCCCACCCATTGAAGGAAGCTGACCACAATGCACCCTGTTGTCCTTTGTTGTTGCCAATTGGCCAGCCGATTACCCATCTGGAGGCAG
>NW_015749313.1:0-458 GCF_001515625.1 Sinocyclocheilus rhinocerous
GTTGACGTAGGTGGTGCGGAAGTTGATGATGATGTCGATGATGAACATGATGTCCACGATGAGGTCCACCACGTTGAGCGGGCTGCAGGAGTAGCTGCAGTTCTGCCCCAAGCTGTCCTCGTCTCCGTTGAGCAGGAAGGCGGCGGAGTACGGCGTGAGGATGGCCGTGTAGATCACCAGCAGCAGGATCAGCCAGTCCCACACCGCCTTGAACGGGCTGTAGTGCAGCACTGTCCACTTGTGGATGCGCGGCGTCTGGAGCTTGTACTCCGGCAGAACGTCAGCGCCCAGCGACAGCACCTGCAGGGAAGACAGAGACCAGAGCGGCTGCTTAAACAGAAAGCGTTTCCAAGCTGCTCGGGTTTGAAAACCGTTCACTGGATCGGCATCGGCACGCAGAAGAACGTCGACGACAGTGAAGAAATTCAGGAAGAAATATATGCAATAAATGTGTTTTT
>NW_015749314.1:0-459 GCF_001515625.1 Sinocyclocheilus rhinocerous
AAAAAAAAAAAAAAAATCATGTAATGTCCATTTCAAGGAATGCAGGGTCTGAAGGGGTTAATAAGCTAATCTAGTACAGAACGTTTATTTTAACAGACTGTAAGTTTTGTTTATTTTACATTATATTACATATCATTTAAAAGACCTTAATAGTCATATCTACGTAGTTCAGATGACATAAAGCCTTTAAAATCTTAAAAGACCTTTCTGACAATATTATTTATTTATTTGTTTTTTTAAAGAGAAGCAGGAAAAATACCCACTAGTCTCTCATCTATGGGTTTATGGTCAGCGGCTCACTAGTGAACTGCCTCTGTTTTCACTTCCACCTCGATACAGCGAATTATCTGGCGAACATGCTCACAGACTCCCGGCGTCTCGGATCTGTTTAACCCACCTTCATACACAAGACACTTACTTCCTTCTTTATATCGGCCATTTCGTCCTCCGTCAGGTGAG
>NW_015749315.1:0-459 GCF_001515625.1 Sinocyclocheilus rhinocerous
AAAAAAAAAAAAAGTCAGCGGTGACCATCAACCGTTCGGTTACGCGCATTCTACAATTTGTTTTTGTGCTCAGCAGAATAAAGAAATTCGTACAGGTTTGGAGTAACTGAGGGTGAGTAAATGATAACAGAATATTCATTACCTTTAAACTGTTAAAGGTGCAAGGATCCTGCAGAAGAAAAGTTTATGAAGAGCAAGACAGAAAAAGTGTTAATGCCATGACTGAGCAAGCCTGTCAGTGCTGCAAACTGTGGTACTCAGCGCATGGTCTGCTGCGTCTTGTGGGAGCTTAGCTTAGCTGATTTTTTTTATTTTTTGTGTCTGTTCCTATTCAGCTCACTGCGTCAAACTATATTATGCTAGTGGATATCAGATATGATAGATCTTGCAAATGTAAAACAGTTTTGTCTGCTCATTTATCATGAACCCAAGCAGCACCAAAGCACAAGGAATAAGCAA
>NW_015749316.1:0-458 GCF_001515625.1 Sinocyclocheilus rhinocerous
TGCACAGTTTTAAGGCAGATTTAATCACCTTTTTGGTAACTTCATGACTTAACTGACGAGATAACTACAACACTGCATGCTCATAGTTTCTTTTGCGCTTTAATATTAAATGATATAGGCTAGAGTGCGTGCCCATTTTCTTGTCAAGAAAAAAGAGAGAAGCAGAAGCTGTGAGTGGGGTGGCCAACCCTAGCTCCGTCCCTGCGTTAATTGTGTTAAATATTTTTTACCCGTTAAACTGAAAAAATTAATGGCACGCGTTAACGTGTTAATTTTGTCAGCACTACATATATATCTTCTTTTGTGTTTGGAATGTAAATGATTTCATTTTTTCAAGAGGTGTCCACATACAGTATGTTTGGCCATATAGTGTAAAAGTAAGTTTCTATAAAATTATTAATAAAAAATATACATGTTTGATTAAAGGGGTCATATGATGCGATTTCAAGTTTTCCTTT
>NW_015749317.1:0-459 GCF_001515625.1 Sinocyclocheilus rhinocerous
AAAAAATAAATAAATGATATTACAGTCACATGACTCAGTAGTACAGTAACAATAGGCACAGAAGCGAGTTCAGATCACAGAGCAAATATACTCCAGTCTTCATTTACGTAGAAACCAAAAATTCACAGTAATGCATCACGCTTCTCTGAGTGTAAAAGTGCATTTTCAGATACTCTGACGGGCTCCAAACAGCGCTTGTTGTAAGATCCCATGTGCTCAGGCTTAACTACAGTGTTAATGCAATTGTTTACTACAGGCTCCATCCATAGAAATATTTTCTCCTGACCAGTGAAGGCAAGCGAGCTATGTATAAATCAGCAGTCCACCGTCCACGCCGGGTTTTCAGTAGTCCAGCTGGGTTCAAACAGCACACTTAAAATCTTTCCTTTCCCAGAGGTTACAGAAATCTCATTCTGTCCAGGTCAAAAAAGCTCAAGCGGGGAGCATTAAAACAGTCCC
>NW_015749318.1:0-459 GCF_001515625.1 Sinocyclocheilus rhinocerous
AGGTTGTTCTTAGGTGAAGAAACATACTAACACAGATGGCACGCAAAGTTTGTACATTTGACTCCCTTGATCTTGTGTCTAAAAGTTTGATTGGCTCATTATTTACTGTGCAGATTGTCTCTACTGCCTTTCTGTTCTTACTGCAGAGATTATCAAATGAGCTTTCTTGAATCGTTTATTGCATTTTGCTCATTATTGTCACATAGCCACAATCTTAAAAAGGGACAAAACAAATCATAGGCTGCCCGTAGTCCGTATTAGGAACATTTTCAAAAAGATTAGGGAAAAACAGATACTGTATGGTAGTTGTATAATGTTGTCTGCCATAAACCCCATGAACTCAATTTGAGATGGCTTTTAGGCCATGTCCATTAGCTTTGGTCATTCTAGTTCATTCCTAAACTCATTGAGTTCACTTTTAGCAGATCTTCATTTTTCAATCAATCAATCAATCAATCA
>NW_015749319.1:0-459 GCF_001515625.1 Sinocyclocheilus rhinocerous
TTTTTTTGCCATGAAATAAAAAATAAAAAAGGTAATTGCAATTCAGATTTTTTTTCTCAGATCTCACAATTAGGGACTTTTCTTCTCAGAATTGCAAGATATAAACTAATAAGTGTGAAATATAAACTCAGATTGAGGAAAAAAACTGAGAAAAAAAAGTCTGAATTATGAGTTAATAATTCTTAATTGCATATTTATAATTCACAAGAAAAGTCATATTGTAAGATCTAAACTTGCAATTACAAGAAAAAAAAGCCAGAATTATGAGATAGTCACAATTAACTTTTTATTAATTAAAAGATAACAAAAAAAAAAGAAAGGAAAAAAGTCGGAAATTTTAGATATAAACAAAATTGTGAGAAACAAAGTCCAAAATGTGAGATAAAAAGTTGCATTTACCATTTTTATGCCATTCATTGGTGGCTTTCATACACTTCTTTAACATTAGCTATAGCAAAA
>NW_015749320.1:0-458 GCF_001515625.1 Sinocyclocheilus rhinocerous
GATAAACATCACATTTTCATTTTTGGGTGAACTATCCCTTTAACCTAATTAATTGCAAATAAAGAAATTACCCATTATTGGGTTCAATGAGAACTTTAAGGCTACAATGGCATTAACTGTGGAACATAAAAGATAACTTGAGAAATGTCTCAGTATTTTTTTATACTGTGAAAGTCAGTGGCAACCTAAACAGTTTGATCACCAACATTCCTCAAAATATCTGCTTTTATGATTTGAAAAAAAAAAGTCAGAGGTTTGCAACAACATGCTGGTGAGTAAATGATGACAGAATTTTCATTTATGGGTGAATTATCCCTTTAATAGTTTTTTTTATTATTAATTATGAAATATACCGTTTTTTAATGAAATGAAGCTCTAAATAAGAAGCTAAAACTGCCAGTAGGTGGCGGTAAATGTCTTAATGTGTAAATCATTGAGTCATTCATTCATTCCATTCA
>NW_015749321.1:0-454 GCF_001515625.1 Sinocyclocheilus rhinocerous
CAGCAAAACCATCTGCCTAATACACACACACAGCCGTCAGCTGTCTCAGCCGCTGGCACCTGCTGCCCTATGTGTGTGTGTGTGTGTGTGTGGGATGCGCTGCTCAATAGTCCCTGTCTCAGTTACGCCGGGAGTCTGTTAGACGGGCTGTAGGTTAAGACCTCGGTGACGGCGTAGCCCCCTGTAGATTAGAGAAAGGACGGACTCTGGGATGTAGATACAATGTCCAAACACACACACACACACACACACACACACACACTCCAGGTTGTTCTTGGGCGTTTGAACAGACTAAATAGGCTGTTAGCAGTCATGGACTTGTCACATATTCACTGGGTTTCAGGAATTTGTTGGCTGATTCAATTTGATTTTCTTCCCCCACTTATTCTATTTATATTAATCAGAACCACTGAAATGAAGCAAATCCTTCCACAGTCCTGGTTATGTTATGTTA
>NW_015749322.1:0-458 GCF_001515625.1 Sinocyclocheilus rhinocerous
GCTGTGATCAAGAGGGTTATTGAGGTGTCAGGCCCGAGTGCCAGGCTTGATAGAGCCTGTCTGGATGCCAGACGCTGCCAGGGAGAGCACAGAAGTCCAAGCGGTACCTGAGTGAGTCTGAGGCCTCGTGTAATCGAGGAAGTTGATAGTACTAATGGAAGGAGTGGGAGCTTCGTTGATCGCCAAACTGGCACTCATCTGCAGATACACTCTTATGGAGATGCATCAGAGACAGATACATTTAAAGATGGTCTTCTGATCTAGACTGCATGGGAACATTGGCTGTGGTTGGCATAACTGGGTTAGTAAATATGCTTTTGCATGTTGGACTAAGAATGGCACCAGTGTATGATGCTGTCTGGTGTTGTGGATAAAGTCGATGGCTGTGCTGAAAATTAAATTTGACAGAAAATATGAAAATTCTGTCATCATTTACTCACCCTCAAGTTGTTCCAAAC
>NW_015749323.1:0-459 GCF_001515625.1 Sinocyclocheilus rhinocerous
TTTTTTCATCGTCGCCCCGACGATGGACTCAACTCCAGGGTCTAAAGAGGACAGAAACCGAACCAGAGACCGCCGCTGATCCAATAACAGACCCGGATCCTCCTACGGCCCTAGGAAGACGATGAGGATTAGAGTGTTGTCCTGCAGTAGTTCGCCTTGGCCTCACCTGGCCGTTCTCTGACTCCGGGGAATCTACGACCACCGGCAAAATAGAACCCAAACTACCATCTCTCATTCCTGCAGGATCAAGCTCGCTTCTTGGAGCCACTAATAACACTGCCTCAGCAGTGGGGGACTTAACCAAAACATGACCATCCAAGGCTGACGCACCTGCTTCTTGATGCTCCCTGGGAACCGCATGCCAGCAATCCACCTCATCTACCTCCTCCTCATACACTGATCCCAACTGAGTTAAAGGCACATCACTAGGACCCACCTCCAGAGTCACTTCCTGACTTC
>NW_015749324.1:0-459 GCF_001515625.1 Sinocyclocheilus rhinocerous
AAATTCACTTTCTTAATCAGAATGTATCAGTTAAATTGTACTACTGACATGTTTCGGTTCCATTATTGCATTTCATTACTGAGAGAAGAAGAGCAACAAGATCTGAACCACAGCAGCAGACAGCCTATGATACTTGCTCAAAAGGCCTTTTTTACATACACTTAGTTGGACATTCTTCTTACTGTCATAGGGTCTTGATGCTCCATGACAGCAAAAGAGAACTGACTTAGTAATATGAAATTACTTTTCTTTCATTACAAGCAAGTTAAGAAACAGAAGCAGAGCTTCCTTAAATTCAGATGAGAAAAGTACTTACAGTACAAAAAATGCATATTACAAAATGTACACTACATGTTGTTTTGAGAACTTGAGCTTAACTGAGACTTTAAGCGTTTAAGTGGCTGCTGTGTCGACCTTAATTTAATGCGATATCAAGGTGTTCAGTTTTGGAAAATAAAC
>NW_015749325.1:0-459 GCF_001515625.1 Sinocyclocheilus rhinocerous
CATAGTATTTTCTTTCCATACTGTGGAAGTCGATGGCTACCGTCAGCTGTTTTTACTGTACCAACATTCTTCGAAACATCATCTTTTGTTTTCAACAACAGAAAGAAACTTATACAGGTTTGGAACATCTTGAGGGTGAGTAAATGATGACAGAATTGAAATTTTTGGGTGAACTTTCCATTTAATTCCTAGTCATAAAAAGACACCATGTACAACAGATCACTTTAGATGGTTAACATTTAAAACTTCATCCTGCAGCAGCTTGACTTCCTGTGTCTATGTAACCCATTTCCATTATCGTCCCAGAGCAGCACGGGGATCAATGTTTCTATTGAAAAAGAGCCACTGTTGCCATTAGGATGAGGTAAGCTCTCGAGGGACGTTCTCGGTGCTCTGTTATTTTCAACAAACACGCACACACTCAACTCTTTCTCTGGCCGTATGTCTTTCTGATTAGAG
>NW_015749326.1:0-459 GCF_001515625.1 Sinocyclocheilus rhinocerous
AACCAAATTCCCAACACTAAAACTAATAAATCACCTCTCATAACCTCTCACCAGTTTCTGCTCTTCATCCTCTGATGACTCTGTCTCCTCATCATCCTCCTCCTCAGGGAATTCCACATCCGACTCTCCTGGCGCAATGGGCACACAGATGGTAAGGTTGGGATTGGTAATGTAACTGTCCTCTCCTTCTGGAGTAATGTACTTCCCTCCATGCTGCTCTAAACTTCCCACACCGCCGTTGCACTCAATGTGATTCTCTTTCAGTGACACCTGCTTCTCTTTGGCCTTCTGTCTGCAGCCCGCCAGGTTCCCGTTGAAGAGATCTTTGATGCCGTCCAGCAGCCAAGTGAAACCAAAGTGGATTCGACTGATGGCTATCTGAAGGTTGTTCATTTCTCCATCTTCGTCGGGTGCTGACAAATTATCAGAGCTGAAGGAGCTCAACAATAGGGCCAGAAA
>NW_015749327.1:0-459 GCF_001515625.1 Sinocyclocheilus rhinocerous
AACATTGTCATGTACATTACCATGCCAATCCCTCCGAGAGTCGTCTTGACAGAAATAAATATATATGTGTGTGTCTGTTACATTAAATAATTTTAGATTGATAATAATAATAATATTGTTTAAAATGTTTTGATAGAGAAAAAAAGAGAAAAAAATGCTGCAAAAAAAGAAATTATCAAAAATTATTTTATGTGTGCGTGTCTGTGTGTGTGTATATATAAAACATGAAAAACTTTTACATTTGTGCATAAACAATTGCAGAAAAAAAAAAACATTCACAAACAATAACAATAAATTTTTCAGCCTTTGCAGACATTTTTAGGCAGCTGGATTATTTTTTTCTGTCATGTATGCTTTACATTCTGAGCTCCGGAAGAATGAGAACAGAATGAACTCTTCTTGCTTTTCTGAATCCAAAGACAGGCTACCGAGGGATTGTGGGATGCGTTGACCCCTAGC
>NW_015749328.1:0-459 GCF_001515625.1 Sinocyclocheilus rhinocerous
AGGTTTGGAACAACTTGAGAGTGAGTAAATGATGACAGAATTTTCTTTTTTTTGGGGGTGAAATGTCCGTTTAAAGTGAGTTAAACCAAAAAATATATATATATTCTATCATTTCTTCACACCTTCATTCTTCCACTGACCTCAAATAAAATTCAGTCTGTTCCTCAAACAGAGCACACATGTTTTTTGGTCTAATTCTCTCTTTTTTGTGTGTGGTTTCAGGCAGTGGTTATGAACCAGGGAATTTAAGCATTAAAATAAGCTGGGACAACTCAGCATCAAGATATTATTATAATTTAACCCCTCAACAACAACTTGTTTTCTTTGAAGAAATTTGGCTTCCTACAGTCTCGAGAACCTGCATATATGATGAAGTGAGATAAAAGTGAGATTTCTAGAGTGAAAAAATCATGCAAGTTAATAAAATCTTATAACTCCATTGGAATTTATATAAGGAAT
>NW_015749329.1:0-458 GCF_001515625.1 Sinocyclocheilus rhinocerous
AGCGACTTAAGACTGGTTTTGTGGTCCAGGGTCACATATTACAAAAAAAAAAATGAATGAATAAATAAATAAATAATAATAATCATCATCATCATAATAAGTAATAAATAAAAACTGGTCATGTCAAAAAAACTCATCCATCTTGTAATTATAATGGTGTGTTTCAATGTTAAAAAAACATCAAGAACAATAACTATAAAGATATCCATAATGATAACTATATTAGCATCTACATCAACTTTACAATATGGTTCTGTTTGTTATAAGTGAGTGCTGCATATGGTGAAGGACCATAAAATGTTCGTCCAATCATATCCCTCAGTATACGGTAGGACTACGATAGGCTGTCCTACCTGCCTGTCAACTTATGTATTTGCATACTTCCACACACCCTGTTCACTCAGACATGATACGGTTAGCCTCTGGTCTGCCTGTGTGCGTTCATGTGTTTTGGAGGA
>NW_015749330.1:0-459 GCF_001515625.1 Sinocyclocheilus rhinocerous
AACGAGAAAACAAGAAGGAAAAAAAATATATTGCATGGCCGCTTATTGTAAAAATATTTCTGTAACAGCAGCCAAAAATAATCTAGGCCTATATATTTATGGCTCCACTGTGATTTGTGATATTTTCAAGGGGTTAGAAGAAAAAAAGGAAAAAGAAAAAATTCATAACATCCCCCCTCTGGTTTGTTCACAAATCACACTCACATTCACATTCACACATCATACATTTCACACACACACACACACACGTTTACTTGGCTATCGAAATGTGAACATTCCATATAGACGACTTCTGTTTTTTATACTGAGCTAATTATAAATACTATAACCTAACCCTAACCCTCACAGAACATTTTCTGAATTTTGAGATTTTTATTATCTTTATTTTTATATATCGTTTTTACAAATCAGGATGTCCCTGTATGTCCACAAAATTATATATATATATATATATATATA
>NW_015749331.1:0-459 GCF_001515625.1 Sinocyclocheilus rhinocerous
AACGTGACAAGTTTCTAGCATCAGCTTTTCTATATGCTAATTTGTCTGTGCTAAATTAACAAAGCAACAAAACTGCCAATCAAAATGTTTCACAATCCATAAACCTAGGTATTCAATTTTGGTACATTAATCATCTCACACTGTTTGCACTAAAGCTGCCTCAAATCATCATCACTTATCTAAAGCTCTGATCACATTTACAATTATTGGACAAAATCCAATCATTAAATAGAATTATGTGGATTTCACAACTTGTTCAAGTTGGTCACACGGATTCGCTGACTTCTCTGAACGGTGCTTCATGTATTATTACACTATCGACAACAGACAATGACCTTTTTGCTCTATTAGCAAAAGTGTGATATCTTAAGCGACCACACTTAAAGTTTTAGGATTTCCTGTTTGTATTGTGTTAGGATATGATGTGACACTTACAGGCGACCTGGACTTGTGAACTCC
>NW_015749332.1:0-459 GCF_001515625.1 Sinocyclocheilus rhinocerous
AATCCTGATTTCAAGGACCTCAAAAGTCATGGAAAAGCAAAATAATATCTAGTTGTATTCAACTTTTTTTGGCTAAAAATCTGTAAAATAATTTTCAAAATATGTTATTCAGTCATAAACGATTAGACGCTGGACAGGTGTTGGTAATTCATTGGTCAAAAGTTGCTCATCAGTGTTGCTTTAGTGACTTCTTTCTAAAAGTAAGTTGCTACTAGTTTAATCGACTAACTTACATAATTCTCTCTGCTTTTCTTATGTAGATGTAGGGAATTGACCTACATGCCTAAGACATTTGCCTGCTGCTTAAATGGATTTGCATTGAGAATGTAGAATTGAAAAAAAAGAGGAAGATAGAAATCAGTATGCTCTTAAAATTAAGAATCTAGACATGATTAATAAAGGTAATTAGGCCTACATTTTCAGTTCTACCGTTCTTCCTTTTTAATATTAAGTTAATAA
>NW_015749333.1:0-459 GCF_001515625.1 Sinocyclocheilus rhinocerous
TTTTTTTGCATCAAGAGTAATATTGGTTGCCACAGGTACATTGTGTGATGTCATCGCAATAGAAATATAAAGTCGTATTGTGAGATATTAACCCACAATTATGAGAAATAGTTGCAATTGTGAGATATATTGTGAGATATTAACTCATAATAATGAGAAATAGTCACAATTGTGAGATATTATGAGTTATTAAGTCATAATCATGAGGGAGTTACAATTCTGAGATATAAAGCCATATTGGGAGATATATGAGAAATAGTTGCAATTGCGAGATATAAAGACATATTGGAAGATATTAACTCATAACTATGAGAAATAGTTGCAATTGTGAGATGTAGCTGCACAAAGGCTTCCACACATTTTAAAACTAAATTATTTTTGTGTATATTTTTCGTTAGTGCATAATTAGCTGATATTAACATTTTGTTGTACATGTAAGCACACTCATTGACTTCTGCC
>NW_015749334.1:0-457 GCF_001515625.1 Sinocyclocheilus rhinocerous
ACCTGTTTTAAGATTTTTTCATTTTGCAATTTACATTTGCATGATTTAATTTTTAGTAAGTGCTTTGTTTTGATATTTTTTGCAGTTATTTACTAATTTTAATTTGACATTTATGATTTATTTAACTTTTAATAAGTGTTTTATTTCGATTTTTTAATCTTGCAATTATTTATTAACATTTTTAGAGTTAGTTTAGTTTTGATTGGTTTTTATATTTCACTTAATTTAATTAGACATTTTTGTGAAGTGTTAGTTTTTCCTGCTCTAGATGAATCTGAGATCTGCGGTTCTGTTTCGTGATGGTTAGTTTTATTAGTGTAGCAGTGATGGCATGATTTCTAGCTTGTGTTTCTTGCCCCAGTGACCCGAGCGTGTTTGACGTCAATCCTGTACTCTGGTACAGTAGGGTAAAGTGTGTGTCTCTGTGTGTGTGTGTGTGTGTGTGTGTGAGTGTGTG
>NW_015749335.1:0-459 GCF_001515625.1 Sinocyclocheilus rhinocerous
CGTCTGAATCAGTTCATCAGAAACACTAACACGCTCACTTATAAGCAGTGACGGAGAAACGGAGCTTTTTGAGACTCGATTGAATCGGTTGCTTCTCAAATGATTCAGTGACTCGAATCTCCGCTCGCTGACGTCAGCTGCTGCTCAAAACTGTGAATGCAGCGAGAACAACAAACACAAACATGTGGACCGTTACGAAAATTAACGGAATTTACTACAAATAAAACCACGGTTACTGCAGTTAAACCATGGTAACCGTAATTTAACATGGTATTTGTAGTAAAAACTGGTAATTAATACGCCAAAAAACACGGCTACCACACTTTTACTACAATAAAACCATGGTTAGTTTTGAACTGTTACAAACTGCTGATAATGTTCTCATGCAAGTGTAATTTAAATTCTGATTCACAGCAACTAAATATGAGCTGTCTGTATAACTTGTGCTCTTTGCACTGG
>NW_015749336.1:0-459 GCF_001515625.1 Sinocyclocheilus rhinocerous
TTCCTGTAACACGGGTTATACTCTGGTGGGCTCCAGAGTGAGAGAATGCATGTCCAATGGCCTGTGGAGTGGAGCTGAGGTCCAGTGTCTTGGTGAGTGGCTTTACTTCTCTTATGGGACTTCTTCATCAATAATTAGAGAAAATATACCCTTATGTGCTCCAAATGAGCATTTACAATGTTTTTCTTCAACAGCTGGACACTGTGGCACACCAGAGCCTATTGTGAATGGCCAGGTCATTGGAGAGAATTACAACTACAGGGGCAGTGTCGTTTACCAGTGTAATCCTGGATTCCGACTCATCGGCGTGTCCGTTCGCATCTGTGAGCAGGACCATCGCTGGTCCGGAAAGACTCCCGTCTGTGTCCGTACGTGTTGCTTAAGCAATCTGATTCAATGTCTTTTGACAGTTTTATGCCTCTGAGAAATAAAATAATCATATAAATGGATATTAATATG
>NW_015749337.1:0-459 GCF_001515625.1 Sinocyclocheilus rhinocerous
GCAAGAGCAGGAAATATTGACAAGGTTCTGGAGTATTTGAAGGGCGGAGTAGACATCAGCACTTGTAATCAGGTAGGAGTCTCTTTCTTATAGATGCCCAATAAAATCTTTGTATTCGGCGGGAAAACAACGCTCTTGCTTGTGTGATATCGCTAAACTATATCTTGTGATATGAAATACAGGACAAAAATGCATTCTTAATAGGCTACATGGAGTTAGTCATCATTATGTTGTCAACTGCGTGCAATGTAAGAAGATGTACAGGTCTGGGCCGAGGCAGAATGCGTTAAATGCATTAATAATGATAACACATAATTTTTTCCCCATACTTTATCGCACCAAATTAACATGTTAAATTGAGAGCCCTATTATTTAGATATAGCACAGCACCACTTGTACTGTCAACTGTATATATACTATATACTATATATATATATATATATGTGTGTGTGTGTGTGT
>NW_015749338.1:0-455 GCF_001515625.1 Sinocyclocheilus rhinocerous
CTGACAGAAAATGTAAGACATGTAAGATCTCAGAAGCACTTGCGCCCTTGAACAAGCAAAAAGAAAAACTGGTTTGGTTCATGAGACACAACTCATGCTTGCTGGTGAACGCTTAAGGCATTCTGTGTGGTCCACTGCCCTTGAGTCTCCATGTCGTGGTTTCTTGAAGCTGTCTGTCAGCACGCTTGGTGGGATAAAATCCCACCTGTGTATCAGAGCACTAAAGGATTTCTCAATTTGCCATGTTCTCTCTTGGTCTTAAAAGTGCTATGCTCCATTAATTAATATATATATATATATATATATATATATATATATAATTTATTTTTGTAAGGGCACGAGTGGATCACAAATGTCAAGGGAAGAAAGAGCGCATCTGACATTTTTCTTAGCCTACAAAAGTTCAGATGCAAAGCATGAGAGGAGATAAACCCTCTAAACTTTGAAAACAGCTT
>NW_015749339.1:0-454 GCF_001515625.1 Sinocyclocheilus rhinocerous
AACAAGCACACACACACACACACACACACACACACACACACACATCTCAGTCCAGACAAAGGTTCTAATGTGCAGTGGGGTCTCCGGCCGACTTTTAAAAGCTGATAACAGAACAGAACTGCTCTGACATGCCAATCTGACCCACTATCCGTCCCTCCCTTGTTCAAGCCTTCCCTCCATCCCCACGGACCCTCAACATCCCTGAGAGGAGATACAGCGCCTGTCTGGCGCCAAACGGTGTGTCGGTGTGTGCACGAGGGCCACAGCCTTTCACGTCCTCACAAAAATACGCTGAAAAAACAAACACCCACAGACAACAGTGTGAACACACACACAGAAACACACACCGACGCAGATGCTCAGAGACATGAGCGTGTAGAGAGCAGCGCTGCTATCATACACATCACCACACACACACATGCATGAACAGAGGCTGCAGTGTTGGGTGGTCTGC
>NW_015749340.1:0-459 GCF_001515625.1 Sinocyclocheilus rhinocerous
AAGTGTTGCGATTCTATTTCAGGAAAAAAATGAACATTTACCAAATTTTCAGTGATATTTCTTGATTGAATCAGAACTATTTTATTTATAATATTTGCAATGTTTGTTTTATTTTATGCACTATTTACTATTTCAATCATTTATTTTTTATTAAGCACAGTGACAATATGAAAAATACATAGTATAAATGTGTCTTTTTAAATAAAAATGTATAGCTACCATTTTATTTTAGGAGAGCGATCATCATATTTTGAGGTTCTTGACATCAAAACTGTATAGCAGCTGTTTTGAACTCATCTGCTTGCATAAATGTTCCCATTTTGTTGCTTTTTTCCCCAGCTGTCACAAACCTCTTCTCTCATCCACAGTGATTGATGCTCCCAGCCAGGTGGATGTGCGTGATGTGACAGACACTACAGCCCTTATCACCTGGTTTCAGCCTGTCGCTCAGGTGGACGG
>NW_015749341.1:0-459 GCF_001515625.1 Sinocyclocheilus rhinocerous
GGGCTGGTAACTGTGGCTGTGGGGCTGGTAACGCCTCGGTTTGTGGTGCTGGCACCTCGTTGGGCAGCATGACTGGTGATACGTAGGGGAGTATAGCTGGCAACATGTTGGTCAGTGGGGTTCTGAAAGTAGTTGCTCACTTTCTTTGCTGGCCAAAGGAGTTGGTTTGTCGGAGTGGGTGGAAGCTCCTCTGAAGAGTCTGAATGCTCACTTGATTCCAACTGGGTGCTCAGTTGACTCTGGAGAAGTTTTGCACTTGGCCTACAGAAGTTAACACAGACATATAAGGCACAACTTACCTATTGTTTTTATATTGGGCCTGGGCGATAAAACGGTATCGATATTTATTGACGATCTGCCTTCATCGATAACAATAGAAAAAATGTTCGATATAACTCAATACAGTTTCACTTACATGCACTAAAATTTAAACAGACACGAAGTTTGGTTGTATTTACA
>NW_015749342.1:0-459 GCF_001515625.1 Sinocyclocheilus rhinocerous
CGCTGACAAACGGTGGGCCATCAGCGCTCCAATCAACAGGACACGCGCTCAGTGCTGTCACCAATGCTATTTTAAACAATGACTCTCTGCACTGCCGAGAAAACACTCATAGGAATTATGTTCACAGGAGTGGGAAAGTTTTGTACAGGCGTTTACGTCAGTGTTTTGCAAACTGTATCTTTCTTGGCCGTACAGATGCGCTGTAACAGTTTGGTGCGGTTGGCGTTAGTATGTTATTCATTTTAGCATAGTTAAATGAATAGTTCACCCCCAAAATGAAAATGATTTTGTTAATCACATACCTGTATGCTGTTATTTTATTCATGGAACACAATAAGGGAAATTTTGAAGAAACTTCCCACAGATCTTTTCCAACAACAGTTGGTGACAATGAGACTTGAGAAGGGAATATTGTCTGTATGTAACTTAAATTTCAGCCTGTTTCCAACACAAATCAAT
>NW_015749343.1:0-459 GCF_001515625.1 Sinocyclocheilus rhinocerous
CATCAAAGTTAACGATTCATTTATGATTAGGTGTTCCCAAAATATATGTATTTGGTTATGATGCAAATAAGAAGTGACAACAAAGCACAGATGTAGTTTCATTTTAAGATTTCTACATTATTATGATTTGAGAGGAGTTCTTCTCAACTGATCAAATGTTAATTTAGAAACAAACTACTTATTTTTATTTTAAGTTTATTTAGTTATTATAGTTGTTTAGTTTAATTTAAGTTTATAGGTTAATTGACTTATAGTTGGATTTCTAAAATGAAATGGTATTACCACCACTAACAACAGGGATAGGCAACTAGGTCCTGGAGTACCGCTGTCCTGCAACCCTTATCAAACACCTGAACAAGCTAATCAAGGTCTTCAGGATTACTAAAGACACAGGCAGGTGAGGTTTTTTTTCCCGGGTTGGAGCTAAACTCTGCAGGACATCGGCACTCCAGGACCGAC
>NW_015749344.1:0-459 GCF_001515625.1 Sinocyclocheilus rhinocerous
ACATGGAGCAGTTCCCACTTTAAAACCAGAGGCAGCTGTTGTTGGACCCCAACCAGTAAGTATGTTTTAATATTTGTAAATGTATTTTCCATTTATACTTTCTGACGTAATTTTTTGGTTTTATCAAGAACGTAAACAAATGCCAACGCTGTTTGGCTTTAGTAGCCAGTTAGTTAAATGCTATTTCGTGTGTCTAAGACAAACGTGTACAAACATCAACTAAATTATATGTAATCACACCAGCAAATTTCAGCTCGTGTTATCAGTGTACAGTATGGTTTGTTTACAGGTTTTATGTAGTGTTTACCCACATACTTATTACTGTTATACATATAAAATGTATATTTAGCTATAAATTCAGTAATTACACATTGTCATTTGTTACAGTCAACATCTCAGCAAGGTCCAAGTACCCAAGAGTTCCCCAGTAAATCTGTAGGTGTTGAAGTTGGATGTCAG
>NW_015749345.1:0-459 GCF_001515625.1 Sinocyclocheilus rhinocerous
GTAGATTAGAATTAAAATTGCTTTTTTTATTTTAATTTTTTTACATATTTCAGAAACTGTTTTACTTGACTTTTAACTTTGTATTCTGTTTTATTAGCAATTCTCTTTTTGTTTTCATGTCTGTAAACAAAAGTATCAAGTATCAACCTCTGGAGGGAACTGCAGTAGTCCGGTGAGGAGGTTGAGACGTCCACGGTGAGGCATTCCCATGACCACGTCTGTCACTCCACTATACACCGCAGAATGGAAGAGCTCGTAGAAAAATCCCATCATGCTCTCTGCTCCCTCACCTCCATATCGTTTAACAGTGGCAAACTTGGTGGCTAAAAAGTGGTCAAATTCCTTTAAAAAGAGAACACAGGAGACGCACATTTGCTGATGCCAGTGGAATCAAGTGTGTAATGATTTACATGTTATTCAAAGTGTTACAGTCATCCTGAGGCATTCAAAAAAAAAAAA
>NW_015749346.1:0-459 GCF_001515625.1 Sinocyclocheilus rhinocerous
TTTTGCCACGGCCTTTCCCCTGAATGGGAGCAACACAGCGACTTGGGAAAGGAAGAGGGTTATAAATTGTGTCAGTTAGCCTCCCCAAATAAAATGAAACCATGTGGAAAATGAAATCCATTTCATTCTGAAGAGTGCCCAAAGCCAAGCATCTCCCCAGCCCCCATTCACCGCCTTCCTCCCGTTTCAATGGTGGTCATCTCGGCAGCAGCTATGGGACGTTCGCTGTCTGAGCTCATGAAAAAGAACATTTGTGACCAAAACAACAAAAAAAGGAAAATATAAATGCTAATAACTGCGCTATTTCAGTCCGTCTAACTGCTGTCAGTCTTAACATTTATACGCACAGCCGTGTTTTGCTTTGCAGCCGTCTTTTTGTGGTGACTGATGGGCGACCACTGTTGTGTTTTGTAGGAAGAAGAAGAGGAGGAGGCGGAGCAAGAAGAGGACTAAGCAACC
>NW_015749347.1:0-459 GCF_001515625.1 Sinocyclocheilus rhinocerous
TGACGAGGGCCAGCCAGCGCTGTGGTCATAAAGAGAGGCCTAATGAACAGTGCACTTTGGCTCCATGAAGACAAACCGGCGTTTCTTCATCGAGGAAGAAGACAGAGAGCGTCAGATCTGATCGGAAAACACAGAAAGAGTTCATTAAATAAGTAGTTCAACCAAACATGAGCACTCTGTCCTCCAAACCCGTGTGTTGATGTTTGTGTAGAGCACAGAAACATTTTATTCTGTGCATCATGTTTGCTTACATTCAAAGCACAATGAAAGGCTGTAAAAGCTCAAGCAGCACTAACATTACTTATTTTTCAGAGCGCATGTAAAACTGTTGGACGGCACGTAAACGAGGGGCTAATCGAGGCTGTTATGACCCTATAAACCCATCAGCAGGAGCTGCGCTTTTATGAGCAGAAACCCAAGACGAGCGTGTGCGAATCCTCCAGGTGCCGCAGGTTTCCC
>NW_015749348.1:0-459 GCF_001515625.1 Sinocyclocheilus rhinocerous
TGACAAACCCTGAAAATCACACACTAGATTTCTACATTCACTGAAAATGACGTGTTCACCTGAGCAAAAGACAAAACCATGATGCCGGGCTGCAGTGGCTGGTTGCCATGGTGTGCTATGCGGTTGCTAAGGGGTTCTTAGTGACTTTTTGCATGTTGATATCTGTGTTATTTTAAGCTCATAAATATACTATTATAGTATTTATTAATAGCAGTATTTTCCATTTTGAATTGGTTTAGTTAAATCTAGTAATTTGCTTGCACTGTTTTTTAGTCTGTTTAATTTCTATTCATTTTTAAGTTTTAGTTTTTGTAATTGTATTACTTCAACTTAAACTAAACTAAAATTAGAAATGCTGCCTTGGCAACTATAACTGAATGTACTATTATAGTATTTATTAATATTAGTATTTCTATTTTCATTTTCATTTTAGTTAATGTTTTAGTAGTTTTGTTCTGT
>NW_015749349.1:0-459 GCF_001515625.1 Sinocyclocheilus rhinocerous
TCAAACTATGTGCAAATCTAGCGTTGAACTGAGCCTTGTTTATAAGACATTCATCACCGAAATGACGGGAACAAGCAAACACACTTGCGAAACTCAGTTGCTGCCCTGGAAAAGCAAACTCCATCCACTGTTCATGTAAAGCTGGGTTCTTTGGGAAGCTGAACAAGGTTATATTTCCCTCACATCCAAAAACACACTTCTTTGGAGACATTCTTCTCAAGCAAGTCTTGTGCAGCGCTGCCGACGACTGCCGTAACCTGAATGAAGCACGTCGATATGCTGCTCTTGTTCTCACTCTGTTTGCTGTGTGCACACGCTCTTCCAGGAGAAGTGACCATACAAGGAATTCCGACCTTTATTACGTCATGAAGAGCCATGCTCGAAAAAAACTGTCCGAAACCTATACGAACCCGGAAGAAGTGTATTTGGCACAGAAATACTCCGTCATACGTCCAAATC
>NW_015749350.1:0-459 GCF_001515625.1 Sinocyclocheilus rhinocerous
TTTGTAAAGCTGGAACCACTTGCCACCCTGCTACAGGCTTGGAAAGCTGTCCCGGATGTGTCAAGCTGGGTTCTAGACATCATAGAATGACACTACTCGCTTCAGTTCGCTCACAGGCCACCTCGCTTCAGCGGTATTATCCAAACTTCGGTACGGGACAATGAAGCTCACATTATCTGGTCCAAAGTACAGACACTGCTTGCAAAAGGAGCTGTGGAAACGGTTCCTCTAGCGAACAGCGAGCCAGGCTTTTACAGCCGCTACCTCCTCATTCCCAAGAATGATGGCGGGCTCAGACCCATTATGAGAAGGGACTTATGAGAAGGCCGTTCAAGATGTTAACTTTGAAGCAGATCCTCACGCAAATATGTCCCGAAGACTGATTTCTGTCAGTGGATCTGATAGATGCTTACTTTCACATCCAGATAGCCCCCCATCACAGACCGTTCTTGAGATTCG
>NW_015749351.1:0-459 GCF_001515625.1 Sinocyclocheilus rhinocerous
ACTTTCACACTCTTGAGTGTGGTCTCACATGTACTCCCAGGAGAGTTAATTTCACCCTAGATGTTTTACTGTGTGGAGTTCAAATTTAAAAATACATGTTTTTGTCATTTTTCATGATTCATAGTTTAATGCTGAATTCTGGTCATAACCTTGTGGCTCTAGTGAATGAATTTTCTTCTTCTTCTCTTCATATTTCATTCTTTCGATCATCTGCTCCTCCAGAAATGTCTCTGTGGAGTAAAATCCTCTTCTGTTTTCTTCCAGCATCTTGTCAATGTTCTCCATCAGTGTGGACACTTGTATTTTGGGACCAAAGAAATAATGTCGTCCTCCAAATCTCTGAATGACAGACTGTGTTTCTTCATTGAGTTCTGCTGTCTGACGCTCTGAATTCTGCATTATGAGGATCATGAGGTGTTTGTTGATTCTTGAGCTGAAGATCCTCTGGATCTCCTCCAT
>NW_015749352.1:0-459 GCF_001515625.1 Sinocyclocheilus rhinocerous
TGTGCTGGGATGTCACGCTGTCGTTTATGCCCCATTGTCCTTCAAATGGCAACATTAGCGATTTCTGTGCAGCCGGAGAGAAGCTGTGACTATAGTGCTCCAGGGTTTAGCCCCCATCCAAATTAGACAGGGGGGAAAAAAACAGAAGCACGTCTGTTTTTCAGCTCTAAGAATAAAGCTGTGCAAATGCTCTAAGTGGAAAGCTGTGCCCTGTAACTAATTTAGTGATGTATTTTTTTTTGTCTGAAACCTTTGGGTGACTTTTGGAGAGCTAATGTTTCTGATTACTGAACTTTTTTCCTCGCCTTTTTCTCTTTTCCTCCTTTTCGAGACACAAGTTATGTATGAAATTCCCGAAGCAGCTTAGGATAAATGACACGAGGCGGAATAGAGAAGCATGGCGGACTTTAAAATCATTAGAATAAGAGGAGGCTCGGTGTACAGAGTGTTAGCAAGAAC
>NW_015749353.1:0-459 GCF_001515625.1 Sinocyclocheilus rhinocerous
GCTATCATGACAAAGAAAAGTGTCTCCTCACATTCAGGAATTTAACGAATCACGTAAATAATACCATATTTTAAATTCAAAATGGCCATGTTTGAGAAATACGGAGTAGTTTCTCTGGATATTAATGGTGGTTATTTAACTTCTCTATAATGAAACCGTTGTCAAGCATTAAATGTTTCGCTATTTGCTTCTTATTACTCTCCTTCAGTGTTAAAACTAAAGTGTCACGCTCTGGTTCTCTGAAGAGTAAACCCCGCTTACTTTGATTTGATTGGCCATCTCAATCACACTGACACTGACGAGCACTGTTATTCTGAATCTGACCAGACTTTGGTTGTGGCTAGCAGGGATACAGCTCCAACCGGAAACTAACAATTAAATTTAATTTTCTACCTATTAGATTGTGTTTTATTTATGTCTACACCTACCCCAACCCTAAACCTATCCCTTACAATAATG
>NW_015749354.1:0-458 GCF_001515625.1 Sinocyclocheilus rhinocerous
GAAAGAGACATTGGGAGACTACTTTTCTTCACTCTCTGTAAAATTAAGGGGCTTTTGCTTATATTATGCACACTAATGTTCAAAAGTTTGGGGTTGGTAAGATTTTTGTTTTTGAAATAAGTATATTATGCTCATCAAGGCTGCATTTATTTGGTCAAAACTACAGTAAAAACAGTAATATTGTGAAATATTATGTTTTAAAATAACTCTTTTCTATTTTTATATATTTTAAAATGTGATTTATTCCTGTGTTGGCAATGATACATTTTCAGCAGCCATTACACCAGGATTCAGTGTCACATGATCCTTAAGAAATTATTATATGCTGCAGATTTGGTGCTCAAGAAAAAGAAATCTTATAATTTTGAAAACAGTTGTGCTGCTTAATATTTTTGTGGAAACTTTTTTTTTCAGGACTCTTTAAAGGGGTCATATGATGCTGCTAAAAAGAACATTAT
>NW_015749355.1:0-459 GCF_001515625.1 Sinocyclocheilus rhinocerous
ATATGCATTTTGTGCAAGTAGTTCTTACTATCAGAATTTCATCTTTCTTTTTGTCCATATAAATATCAGCAACTGCACCACATTTTTCCTTGTGCCTCTGCATAAAATGCTTTTTCCTCCTTGACATATTCTCACTATATCATACTATATGAGCAATAAAAGCCTGATGTATCAAATAAGATACTCAACAAAAGACACATATGCAAACTTTTTTGTAAACATTTCTTTTATATTTTGTCTAAAGGTTCAAGAAACTGTTCCATAAATTTTTTTTTTTTTTAAATCCAACCTCTGTCATTTCAAAGATACTCTCTGGATCTAGACTTCCTCCTCCCATTTTCCTGACACATGTGACCGTTCCTCTGTGTTTGACTGAAATCAGGAGACTGGCCACAGAACAGGCCTTTTCCTGTAGTGTGGCATCCACCACGTGTCTGTGACCAATCTGAAACACAGACA
>NW_015749356.1:0-459 GCF_001515625.1 Sinocyclocheilus rhinocerous
TACAGGTACCTCTGGGATATCCCCACACAACAGGGGTGTCAAAATGTGCGCAGAGAAAAGTTTCTGCAGGGCAAAGCCTGTTTTGGCATTTGTTCCAACATCTGCCTATAATTACTTAATTATCCCAATCAGTTACTAGCTCTGACATTAACATTTCACCAAATGCTAAATCATAGCCGAAAGTTGCCCTGTTCTATGCTGCCACGGCGTTAAAGCGGATCATGAAAAATGCATAGATGATAATGTACAAGGATACTTAACTAATTGAGCCAATTAAGGTGGGAGAATTGGTTTGAATGAGAGCAGGGGAGACAGTGCCCTGAAGGAACCCGCTCTGACACCTCTGATATACTGCTGTGACTTTCACTATTCAGTCATTCAAGCCCCGGGTTATATTTCGGCAGACAAAAGAACTTGCCCTCAGTCTAATGGCTTGGTTAAAATCAACATAAAAGCAAG
>NW_015749357.1:0-459 GCF_001515625.1 Sinocyclocheilus rhinocerous
TGAAAAGCGCTGTACAAATAAACTTGAATTGACTTGACTTGACTTACCTCTTTGGTGCTTAGACCATAGAATAGATGAGCTGCAGTTTTTAGGTATTCTGCAAGGCTCTTTTCTTGCTGGTCAGAAAAGACCCTCCTGGGAGTCCAGTAGCCTGCCTTTGCCTCCTCTCCTGGGCCTAGCTTCTCTCTCTTTTTAATAAATCGATAGAGGGTTGTGTGGCAAATGGCAAAGTCCTTTGCCACAGACCTCACTGTCCTGCCTTCATCCTTCACTATGCTTGCTGCTAACGTCAGAACAGATAGAGGGACAACCCTGTCTGTTGTACGTTTCCTCTCTCGGGCCACACTGAAAACAAAGATAACATGTAGGCTACATTGTGGCCTAGTCTGAGAGTATTTACTTAAAAATGGGGGAATACCTGGCTATTAAAAGGGTTCTTTATTAATCCATAAAATTACA
>NW_015749358.1:0-459 GCF_001515625.1 Sinocyclocheilus rhinocerous
TATCACCACAGTTAGCTCAGGAAACTGAACGATTACAAACGTTCAGCATGAACTGTACTATAAATACAGATTCGAAATTAGACGGTATGAAATACCTGACACAAACTTTTCATTAAAAGTTACTTCCTGTACACTATTCGCACCAGTAGTCCCCTAGAGCAACCCTTTTGCTTAAGGACACTATGATAATAAAACAGCACTAGCTACATATGTTCAAACCATCCATCTTTGACGTTCTTGTCTATTAGGTTACTACGACCAAGTGAACGTTGAGGTGAAGAAGAAAAAGAAGGTCCCAGTAAAATAGGAAAAAAGTAGGAAAAAGCCTGTGAGGAAAGGTATAATCCAACAATATCAGCAGTTTCTTAATCTAGAGACACACGATATGTATCAGTACCATTTTTGGTTATCAGACTGATATTAATATTTTTTTATTTACTGAATTACATGTAAAAAAAA
>NW_015749359.1:0-459 GCF_001515625.1 Sinocyclocheilus rhinocerous
TTGTCATGCCCATCTCCTCTCTAGCTCTGAATACACACATTTAATAGGTGTGAATTTGTTTGATTAAGGATATTAAGATTCCTCGTTGTAGACAGCAAGCCAGGCCTTTTTATTTGAATGAAAACCTTTATATATCAGGGAATTAATTTTATAAAGTTTTTAAAAGCCTAGAAGTGTCCTAGAAAATTATAACAGTGAATATAAATTATATTAATTATTTTAGTGATCCTTATATAATAAAGACTGAGAAATCATGGTAATTCATTGGTCAAAGGGGATAGTAAACATGGAAGCCCATTTCTGCCACTTAAGAAAAAATAATGCTTTGATAAATCATAATTATGACTAAAGTCGAACTTATGACATGGTAAGTCACATTTACCATATGAAAAGTCTAAATTATGACTGATATAAGCCTATGAGATGTAAAATCTAAATTGACAAGTCATGATTATTGAC
>NW_015749360.1:0-459 GCF_001515625.1 Sinocyclocheilus rhinocerous
ATATTCTGTCTTGCCGGTTCAGCTTCTTCACAGAGAGCTGTGTATATAGACCTCGTTATTGCAGGTGAAGGAGATTTCATAGCTTGAATTGTATCCCGGACGAGCCCCCGATTTTAATGACTTCATATGAATAGAGATACGTGTCAGTTATGGAGGAGAGACAGGAGTGCTGATTTTGATTTTCTTAGCTGTCCACGTTCTCACACAATAAAAATAAACATTAAATGTGTCTGCCACCGGGTGGTGCTAGTCCAGATGAGCATTTTTGTGATGATTATTTGAAGGTTCCGGTCAACAATGAAGTTGAAAAATAAAATTGAATAAAATGCATTGCATTTTCCCTCTCCTCCTTGCATCTCTGCTGTGGAATCTGTTTCTACCGACCAACACTGTGCTGAAATAAAGAAAAAATAATAATATATATATATATACACTGAACAAAATTATAAACGCAACACT
>NW_015749361.1:0-459 GCF_001515625.1 Sinocyclocheilus rhinocerous
ATTTTAAATCTGTATTTAACCTCAGAATGATCTGAAAGTAAAAAGTGGTGCTAAAGTCAGACATGGCTGTGCTTTAAAATTCAATTATTATACTCTTAATTCAAGTGATGAAGGGTTTTGAAAGTATGACAGTAATCAGTGAATCTGTTATCTGTCACATTTCCAAAGTAACCTTCACCATCTGGACATTGTATCTTCATTATTCATGGGTGCAAAAGTGTAGAATTGAGTAGAGACGCTATGACATGTCCCTACCAATATCCAGCACCTACTAAATTGTTCCTAGCAATAATTTTAATCGAACAATTAAATATCTGTTTTCTGCTGTTATGTCCCCACCAATGCCAAAATCTAACCTACACCCTTGATTGGATGTATCTGGACTCGTTAGGCGAGTTTTAATGGAATATCACACATTAAATCTCCATTGACAGACAGGTAAGAAATCACACCTGTGCG
>NW_015749362.1:0-459 GCF_001515625.1 Sinocyclocheilus rhinocerous
ATTTTAATCTTAGCTCTACTTTTGATTTATTAATCCAAAAATTATCCTATTCTGTGACATTGCACACAATACACTAAATTCCATTTTAATTCCTGAATTCCACAATTCTGGCCACGTTTTCTGCATCACCTAAATAATAGGGCCCTACAAATTGAATGGCTTATTGTCAAAAAAAGTAAATAAGTGAAAATACTTTTATAGACTTGTAAAGCTAATCATGGATAAGGATTTGTCTGTTCATGATTTGTGGCTGTAAACAAGGATAATAGCTGACATTTTCATTGCAACAGTTAAGGAGCCAAAAGCGGAGGCTGCTGATCTGGACGATTGGGAGGCCATGGCTAGCGATGAGGAGAAAAGTGGGTGTAAAGCATGCTTTCCCACGGATACATGTCTTTTAAAATCAAGAAGTCATTTGGTGGTGGTTTGTTGTGAGTGCTGATTAATTTGACATTTGTG
>NW_015749363.1:0-459 GCF_001515625.1 Sinocyclocheilus rhinocerous
ATTTAAGGCAAATATCACAAATATGCTGATTAAAGTAAGACCTGAAAGAGCACTGATGAGACTATTGCTTCGGAATAAATTACATTTATGCCAAAAAAAAAGAAGCCTTTTCCCCCTGTAATTTTTTTTACTGTGAACATTGCTCAATCTGTCAACCACGCCTTTGCTCGCAGCGGTCCGAATGTTTGATCTAAAGGGTCGCAGTAACATTATATCATCCTAACTGTCGCAACAGAGTCAGTGTGCAAAAAGAGAATTTTCTGAATCCCATTTAACGGGATGGCTGCAGCTGTCTGTGTTTGCTGGTTGCACGTGAGGCTATAGAGAGGTGTAAAAACTGGCTGCTAAGAGTAAGTAGCTGACAGGAAAATCACCACCTGACATTTATCCAGCCAGAGGAGAGTGAGGAGCGTGAACGTTCTAATCAGATTCAATGATCTATGCTAAGCTACAGCTAAA
>NW_015749364.1:0-459 GCF_001515625.1 Sinocyclocheilus rhinocerous
ACTGGAGAAAAATTCATGGCTGCAGAAACGCATCGAGGACCTGGAAGAGGAGAGGGACTTCCTGCGCTGCCAGCTCGATCGGTTCATCTTTTCAACCAAGAGTCAGGAAAGCAATGGTGAGACGAGGACAGAACCAGAGGGAGAGAGGAGACCGAGAGCGAGCGAACACTGTGCTAATAGAGGATATTTAGTTACACAAGAAAAAGTTAGTAGATGCGGTAAAAGGTCATTTGAGAAATAGTGGAATGTTTGGGAGAACTCTGTCATGTTTGTGCCTTTTCCCATAAACACTATTTAATTTACATAGTTTCATCAGTCATACATACTTAATTTGTGTAGTGAAAGACAGGGAGTTGAATATCTACATTTATCAAATAAAATCAGTACTGAAATCTTATATGGGCATATTCAGTAAACTATCTAACAATCTAATTCCAATCTACTATTCAGCTACTTACA
>NW_015749365.1:0-459 GCF_001515625.1 Sinocyclocheilus rhinocerous
GCAGACACAACATCTTCTCGGATATAACCCGTTGAAGTCCTTCCCCCAAGACCGCGTTCAATAACGCAGCTCCTAACATCAGATTAATGAGGCCTGCCTGGCATGTGCACCAAACTCTCTCTTAATAACAGTACTTTTTTTGTGCTCTGCAGAACAACGCAGACCAATTTAGCAGAACTGAAGCGGCCGGATTTCTCCATAAATCTCCTCCGTCATTTGGCCTGCCGCTACGGTATCTTTATGGGGATGGCGAGATATGCCGGTGAATCTCCCTGGACCTATTTGCGATCTACTCGGCTGACTAAAGGTGTCTCAAGGAGCGTGTGCGCGTCTGATGAGACAGCGTGTTCGCCTGCCTGTCTCTCCTCATTGCCACCCAGGAGAAAATGAGAGGCTTGATTTAATTTCCACTTTGTTTTCGGTGATCTGTGTCATTCCAGTTAAAGATGTCACATGTCT
>NW_015749366.1:0-459 GCF_001515625.1 Sinocyclocheilus rhinocerous
CACAATATTACTGTTTTTACTGTATTTTTGATCAAATAAATTCATTGGTGATCAGAAGAGACTTTTTGACCCCTAACTTTTGAACAGTAGTAAATCCACCACTTTAAACTGAGGTCATGTTCAGGTAAAGCTCTAGAGCAGTAATTAGTGTTCTGTCATTTTCCTTCAACCGCAGCCCTCTGATTAGTCCAAATGGAAGTGTTCTCCACAGTTTTATTAACTTTCTCCATTCCAGAAACCACCATTTTTGCACTCTGCAGTGTTTCCTCAGGCTGTATCTGCCTCCTGCTGTCAACTAACACAAAAAGAGAAGTCGATAATGAGCAAATCATTTACATTCTGAAGAGGTTTAGTCAGGGAAGTTGTGCTTACTGGTAATTTTATGATTGTAGACCAATTCAAGAGCTTGATTCTTAATGTAGGTGTTTATGTAAAGCCACACTGCCCTCTATCTGTCTT
>NW_015749367.1:0-459 GCF_001515625.1 Sinocyclocheilus rhinocerous
AAAAAAATACTTAAAACTATATCAGAAATATTATGAATGATATAATAAAAACAGATTAACAAGATTATGTAGACCAAACAAGAAGACACGTTTCTTACCGTTTCGAGATAGGAGCAAAATGGCTTCCTGCTAACGAGAAACGTGTTCTCTGCAAACACGTCGCAGCTCCCCTAGTGGTTATAGGAATAAATACATATTTACCCTGCTTGCAGAAGCCTATTTACTATAGCATAACGTTTATCATATTGACACACTTCACAATCAATTCATAATTATACTTAGGACACTATGGTGTTTGTTGAATAAACACTCTGAAAATATAAATGTATGAACTGGCGTGTAGCCTCTTTATTTCTTAAGCACACAACATCGGTTTTAGCTTAGGCTTCTCTATCACTTCTTTGTTCTGTCTTCACTCCTATGTATCTGCTACCTATGTTTGTTACTATTGCCATCTAG
>NW_015749368.1:0-459 GCF_001515625.1 Sinocyclocheilus rhinocerous
AGAACACCAAATGCCAAACGATTCACTGCTCAAAATGTCCAATAACAACCTGCAAGAAATGTGTCCAAATACGCTCATTTTTATTTCCTAATTACACACTAATTTTGTTTTACTTGCTTCACTTAACTTTCTGCAAGACCATTACAAATATAATATACTCTTTGTTTAATGTAATGCACTGATATATAAAATAATTTATATATATTTTTTCACATTTTACTTGTCAGTTTTACTTTTTGCTATTGTCCGGGTCACATCAACAAGTACTAGTAAACAAACAAACACCAGCCTGTCCCACAACAACCCCCGAACCTCCCTGCAAAAAAAGAAGGGAAAAAAATCCCATAAAGGGATGGTAGGGAAAAACCTCCAGTAGCAATGGACAATTAAAATCTTATTCCTGGGTTGTGAAAATAAATTTAATGAATGTAGAGCTCTGCAACAACAGATGGTCTTCTT
>NW_015749369.1:0-456 GCF_001515625.1 Sinocyclocheilus rhinocerous
TATATATATATACACACACACACACACACACACACACACACAAGTTAACGAGGGCTAACAAGGGCCAGGTGGAGGTAATTCGCTGTCATGGTGATTAACACGGGTAGCTATGAAGGCAAACAAGACAGCACAGGGAACAAAGCAAACAGTAACTGAACACAGGAAGCAAAAACAGAAACAAAAGAGAGCAAATACATTACAAAACAAGACACTTTAAACACAAAACAGGGGAACACAAGACAGGACTGTAGCACAAATATTGCACCACTATTTAAAAACACAAGTAAACAGTAATGTATAGTCAGATGGTCATTATCACAAAATGTAGTCTGACAGAGTGATCAGGATAATGGCTGTCTGACTAAAGAGAAATGCTCATTATGTTTCACTCAGTACTGCACATATGCAAATTATATATGCAATTTAATTTACATACAGTATATCAGTAGCATTCTG
>NW_015749370.1:0-459 GCF_001515625.1 Sinocyclocheilus rhinocerous
AATAGAATGTCTAAAGTGGACTATCGAAATAAAGTGTAACCCTAGATTCTTCCAGATAACGGTTCATCACTGTGTTTTAGGATCTTCTTATTAAAAACCACATTTGACTGCATGTGGATCTGTGGAGATTCAAAGTGTTGCGTCTGCTTCTGGATCAGTGTGAGAAGAGTGTTTTTCTGCATTTCAGTTTTTCTTTCCGAGTCTGATGTTCTGAGGTTTGACATCAACCAACTGACTGAGTTCATTACTGTATCATATTTAATTCATGAATTTATAAGGCTCTAAATGATCAATCTTTGCTGTTAAACCTGTTTCTCACTCGATCTCCTCCACTCCTTCTGTCTCTGATTGATCGTTTAGAGTTTTTATCCAGTCAAAGCTCTTTTAGTGTAACTGCTGGAGCTTCACGAGTCGAATCTTGACTGGTTTTGATCAAGTAAAGGTCAGAATAACGTCAGT
>NW_015749371.1:0-459 GCF_001515625.1 Sinocyclocheilus rhinocerous
AAATATATGCAATTTTATTTTCTATGTATATTTATATTTATAAATGTGTTCTTTTATTTTATATTTATTTACTATATTTATTTTATATTATATTATATTTACTTTATTATTATTATTATTATTATTATTGTTGTTGTTGTTTTTATTGTATTTTTTTTAAATTTTTTATGTTTTTTTAACAAATGCTACCTACTCTTCTTACCATCTGAGTATGCATATTAATGGTGTCCTACCAGCGCATGTTATTGTCAAGAATTTCTTCATCACCAGGCAGCAGCCGTTACCCCCCTCCTGCCCATGAAATATCCCCCACTGCCATCATAAAAGTCACGCCAGGGCCTATGTGTAATTATTGTAGTGGCTTCCCTTATCCATTTCCTGTAATGAGTAGTATACAGGGTGATTAAAACCTAATGGAGTGCTAAAATATCAAACATGCTGGCACAGAGCTTTCTCTTG
>NW_015749372.1:0-459 GCF_001515625.1 Sinocyclocheilus rhinocerous
CTGGTCAAGCTACAGTTTCATAGTAGCTTCCCCAACACTGGTAAAAAGTCCTGTAGACTTACATTTGAACGAAGGACTCGAGTCACATCTACAGACCATTTACAAAGTTTTACTTCCTTTCATCCTCAGCAGGATCGTGAAGGCTATAGGGTAAGGATCTCCTACAGTGATCTGACCATGCAGAAGGTGGATGGGAACACAAGCTACAGCAATCGTATCAGTGTGCAATCAAACAGTGATGGACAAACTCTGACCATTCAGGACGTTAAGCTGTATGATGAAAGAGAGTTTTTCTGTCAGGTCATTGGGTTGGCAGCAGGCAATGGAGAGGGCAGGACTCTTTTGAAGGTTTTTGGTAAGTCTCTTCCTCCTGTCAGTCCTCCTGTTCTCACTAAAAGGCTTAATATTGTTGTGTCTTTTACTGTACTTACATGTATAAATGCTGTTTCCAGACCCCCC
>NW_015749373.1:0-458 GCF_001515625.1 Sinocyclocheilus rhinocerous
TATATATATATATATATATATATATACTGTATACACACACACACATACAAATTGTGTATACACATTTTATATTATATAAAATATTTATAATACACATTAAAATTTTTATAAATACACTATTTTCTATGATTTTACATTAATAAATATACGCAAAACTATATCTATAATATAAATGAAAATACACGTATTAGCATTGCTTATAACTGAATACCATGAATTTTATTTGTTATAAATAAAAATGTTTTGACTGTTACACCGAAGCCAGCTTGTGTTGGAATAAAGAGGTTTTATTAAATTAGTTGATTATGTAAGTTAAAATAAATTCTCAAAAACCTTGATGTACTATGCTGGTGGACATTTAGTAAAATAGCGAGTTACATCACCATTCGGCTCTCAAAAAGCCATCCCTCCACCCATCACCATCACTATTCTGGTAGAAAATGAGTACATGACGTCTC
>NW_015749374.1:0-459 GCF_001515625.1 Sinocyclocheilus rhinocerous
TTCTAAATGGTCAGCCACACCTCTTCCTGTATCAGCTGTCAATCACGCAGACAGCATGTCTGCTTCCAGAGCTCAGGTGCCTTGTGGACTGCTGTTGTCAAGCGCAAGCATCAGAGCACTCGGAAATGTGAGAGTCTCTGGCGGCCGACAGGAGGCCACTTTAGGAGATGCTATCTCGAGGACCCAAACACCCGACACACTCACTAGCGCACAGACACACACCTTTGTACAGACACTGACACATTTGCACCTATGCACACACACATAATGCTCTTGGGCGTACCTGGATGATTCAGCTTAGGTTTTAGGGGTTTGGGCATTAATTGCATACTCGGACATAAGACCAGAACTTGAATATAGTATGTTAGCCACGGTTTCTTTCAGATTGTTAACCCTTAATGTAATGGAGATATAATGAAAGGTAAAAATTGTTATAGGCTATATATATATATATATATA
>NW_015749375.1:0-459 GCF_001515625.1 Sinocyclocheilus rhinocerous
TATAAAAAACATTTTTGCTTTCATAAATTAAATTATAAGTGCATCTAACAGGCTTCATCACGCAGTCAGTCAATACGTGGTTTTTTTGCATATGCATACTCCATGTCAGCTGTTAAAACAACAGTTATCATACTATCGTAGATGACAAATATTATAACTGGCACCAACACCAGTATGAAATACAGAAAAGTATTTCAGAATTTGCTGAAGCAGGTTGTGAGGAGATCAGCTATAATATTCATTAACAGGTCTACTCATTTAAAAAACTAATAAATAATTGAAAATAGTTTCAGAACATTTTCAAAAGAGTTTAAATAACATTGCTCTTGTTTCTAAACAAAAAAAGTAAGTTGTAGCAATGTCTACGGTAGCATTCTAAACTGTAAAATGAACAAAAACATTACAGTTAAAAACATAGTTCCGGTCCTTGACTCTGATTGGCTGAGCCGCGTTCGAAGC
>NW_015749376.1:0-459 GCF_001515625.1 Sinocyclocheilus rhinocerous
CACAGTGTTCAGCTCGTTGGATATGTCTCGCTCCGTGTCGGTGACGGCAGCGGGTCAGTGTCGTCTGGCCCCTCTTATCCAGGTCATTCTGGACTCTAGTCATTTGTATGACTACACCGTCAAACTGCTCTTCAAACTCCACTCCTGTGAGTCCACAAATAACATCTCTCTCTTCACACACAAACACAAAGGAATATCAAAGGCTACATTCAGACTGCAGACAAAAGTGGACCAAGTCTGCTTTTTTTGTTCATACGTGACTGTTTTTTTATTTTTTATTTTTCTTAAAAGTGTGAACAGCACAAAACACATGGAATCTGTTTTTTTTTTCTTAGATTCTGATTTGGGACACTAACATATGTGATACTAAATCAGATACAGGTCAGATGCAATGCGACCTCAGTCTGAACAGTCATATCAGAATTCATGTGACTTATATTAATATTAATTAGTGCTGTC
>NW_015749377.1:0-459 GCF_001515625.1 Sinocyclocheilus rhinocerous
AATTGATGGTCATTTACTGTATATTAACTAATATCTGTATAATAATTAGCATTAAATAGTTTCAGTTGACCGGGATTTTGCACCCTGGCTGTTGACGAACAGTAAGTGATTTGGACTGAAGGCCCTGCGAAAGAAAGAGCACAACACGTAAAGTATCTCTGATCTCTCTGACTTTTATTACCGTTTAGTCTATTTCTCTGGACATGAGACGATTGGACCAGTCGCACGGATGCATTTCAAATGATATCAAGCGTGAATGTTTTGCACAGAATCCTTCTGAGTGAAGGGAAGCATGGATACAGAGAAGGATACAAGGACAGGAGGGAAAGAGGCTTTTATGCATCTTGTTTGTCAAAGTATCTGAAATTATTCTAACAGTTTTATACAAAGCAAATCAAGAAACAAAAGTTAATATGGCAAACAAGAACAAAGAAACAAAGACATTCTCCTCATCTGTAG
>NW_015749378.1:0-459 GCF_001515625.1 Sinocyclocheilus rhinocerous
CCACCCCTGAACAGAGGTGGTCTAGACCAGAGTGGCTCCTCTTTCCGCTCTCACACACTCCACTTGGCCAGCTCTAGAAAGAGAAGGAAGACCGCCAGAGATCAGCCTCAGACCTCTTCCAGCTTCTGTTTGAGAGGTGCATGTGTATGTGAGGTGTGAATCTGATCAGTTTGGTCAGTTTGTGTGTAAGCCACATGTTGCAAAGGTTCCAACATTCATACATTTCAGACACAACAATTTCATAGCCGAAGTAAATGGGAATTTAGCTCATTTATACAGTGTGTTTTCACCTTTTGTGTCCTTTTTAATTGGCAACTCTAGCCTAAATCAGTGACATGGAAGACAACCCTCTAAAATGTGAGTAAATCACTTACATATGCAAATAAATCTTCAGTCTGGGCGACTAAATGATGTTTAACATTAGCCATTGGCTAATAAATTCTTAGATTTTACTCGCCA
>NW_015749379.1:0-459 GCF_001515625.1 Sinocyclocheilus rhinocerous
ATAATCGTCATAAGAAATTGTCATACCGTTACATCCCTATTCTGGACACGATTTTCTACTAAATGCTTTATGTGTAAAGATGAATGAAACTAAAGTGCTTGCATTCCCATAATTTAGTCTTACAGCAACACTTGCCAGTGTTGGGGCAGCGAGTATCCCCAGTGCTGGACTGGTCACCATGTTACTCATTCTGACAGCCGTTGGACTTCCTACTCAAGATATCAGTCTGCTGGTGGCTGTTGACTGGCTTCTGTGAGTATTCTGATTCTAGACCTATTTGGTCCAGATTGGGACTTTTAAATGTTTAATGAAAGCATTCCCTGAATACTGTCATATTTTAGATGATCCTACTATGAGGATGATCCTAAGATGAGGAAATATGATTGCTGAACAGAGCCTTTCATCTGTTTTTCTCCTCAGGGATCGTTTCCGTACCTCAGTTAATGTGGTTGGAGACTC
>NW_015749380.1:0-459 GCF_001515625.1 Sinocyclocheilus rhinocerous
CCTCCTTCAGGGAACGAGGGTTACATACGTAACCGAGACATTCTTCTAGTTAACTAAAACTAAAACCATTAAAAAAAATCATTATTTTTAACTGAAACAAAACTTGATGAGCTAAAACAACTCAAATTAAAACTGAAATTAATAAAAAATATATAGACATAAAACTTAAACAGGAATGAAAATAGAAAATATAAAAATAAAAAAGTACTGATTCAAAATATAAATAAAAACTATAACAGTATCTCAGTAATACAAAATAACACAGGTTTTAAGTCATTACAATTTCTTAAAATGTTTTAAGTTACAGTGAGCTTTGGAAAGTGCTATATAAATGATACAAATATTATTATGCATTAATGTAAAAGTGACAGTAAAGACATTGTTACAAAAGATTTTTATTTCAAATAAATGCTTTCCTTTTGAACTTTCTATTTATTCATCAGAGAATCCTGAAAAAAA
>NW_015749381.1:0-459 GCF_001515625.1 Sinocyclocheilus rhinocerous
GTGGAACCTGCGTACTTTCTTGCGGCAAAAAAAGCACAAGCTTGGCGGTACTGCTGGTGACCGTATAAGTGATTTAGTCTTTGCGGCAATGTGAGCAATTGTCATTGTTGTCCAGGTTCCATGGTGTAATGGTTAGCACTCTGGACTCTGAATCTAGCGGTCCGAGTTCAAATCTCGGTGGGACCTGCTTTTGTCACGAATGTACACAGGACCCGCCTCGAAAAACTTTTTGTCAGCAGTGAGCCCCAAAATCTCAGGTAGGGAGCATAACTACATAGCATCAAAGCGCAGTCTGACTAGTTAAGGAAGTTATTGTAAAAGGACAGGTCTCTGCTTGGAGAATGCAGGCATCGACCCCACTACCTCTCGCATGCTAAGCAAGTGCTCTATCATTTGAGTTAATTCCTCTGGCTGTATGAGAAGAGATGTCTTATCCTTTGACTTTGTCTCAAGGTGTAG
>NW_015749382.1:0-459 GCF_001515625.1 Sinocyclocheilus rhinocerous
CCCCCCAGCTCTTAAATGCATTGTGTTTACTTCTGGAGCATCAATGAATGTTTTCACCTTTTATAATAGTTGTGTATGAGTCATTCAGTTTTCCTCAGAGTGAAAAGATGGATCTTAAAATCACAAGTCATTGTTGGACAGGGGCCAAATATGCAAAAGTTGCTGGAAAACCAAAGAATTTGCAGGACATGGAGGATTTTCTGAAGAACAGCAGGCAGTTGGAACTGCTCTACAGTACAGGACAAACAAGGGACTCATGAAAAACTATCACAAAACAGAAAAACAGCTGTGGTTCATCCGGTGTATGTAAACTTTTGAACATTTTTATAAATGATACATTTTCATTTATATAAAATCAGTTTCATATTTATAAATTCAGTTTTAATTTTTATTAATTCAGTGTATGTAAATATATGTTATGTGAAATTGCTTATTCAGGACAGTACTAAATAAAAATAG
>NW_015749383.1:0-459 GCF_001515625.1 Sinocyclocheilus rhinocerous
CAGACGCACGTCTATTTTGTGCTCAACACAGGCCTGAGAAGATTTTAGAACATGAGGCGAAGATTATTAAACACATGATTAAATCTGTAATTGAGTCTGATTACTGAAAGCAGTGAGGCTGATCACACACGGACAACTGAATCTGGAAATCCCAAAACATCATAATATATTTGTTTACTCGTAAAGCAACAGAATATTTTAATCTGTAGTAAACATCCAAAGCAAATTATATGAACATCAATTTCAGTGACATCCGTCAGAGCAAACTGGGGTCATTTACTAAAAAAAGTCACTTGTGAGATAAATATTAACCTACATAAAGGCAGTGGTGAAAGTTTATGGTCTCTGATAAGGATTGATATGTAATCTATTATTAATTTATGGGATTGTGGAAAATCCAGGTTTTGCAAACACTTCCTGCACTCTCAGAAAAAAAGGTACAAAAGCTGTCACTGGGGC
>NW_015749384.1:0-459 GCF_001515625.1 Sinocyclocheilus rhinocerous
TCAGGGAATGAATTGTGCCTCACTCCTGCAAGGCCTCAGAAGTCTGAGCTATTGATCTGGGCTGTCAGAGAGCTCTGGAGGAACTCCAGCATGCAAAGCTGTCCCTCAGCTCGTCCATGTGCACTGAGAGCGCAACACTCGCTTTTCCATATTTTTGTGGTTAAACTGTGGTTTGGTAACTGCTTATGACTATAGATTGTTGCATCATATGTTTCAACTGTTTCATTACAAACAAAACCTTCTAATCAAAGATCTTAAAGGGACAGCATTTATATTAATATATTAAAGGTTCAGCATTCAATATGTAGCTTGTAAACGTTCCATTTAACTGTGAGATATTTAAATAAATTATTTATATGTGTGCGTGTATGTGTAAAATTAATGCTTAATAACAACATATAATAACAATAACTTTAATAAACAGAAATGTTTCTTGAGCAGCAAATCAGCATATTAGAA
>NW_015749385.1:0-459 GCF_001515625.1 Sinocyclocheilus rhinocerous
CCGCTTCCGTTGTTCTGCTGCGCTTCCGGTCGCGTTCCCCAGCGGAGCCTGTGATTGGTCGAGAGCGGCAGTAATCGCACGCAGAGCTGCGGATCAGCGGATGCTAGTCGATCTCAGAGCTGCAGATCAGCGAGTACACGTGCCGTTGTCGCTCGTGTTTTTACGTGATTATATCGCTGTATTTACACTAGACTGGCGTCATGAGGCACGAAATTAAACGCGGTGCGCTTTAGTTATTCGTGAATACGATTATATGTAGATCAGATTGAGTTTCCAGGGAGGATGAACTGAAGAACAGCACATCATCAACATCAACAGTGGATCAATAGACGAGATGAAGAGTGAAACTCGATCAGCTGAAGGACAGATGGACTCATCTTCATCCTCCTCATCCTCGTGCTGTAAGAGGAAGGCAGTGGACAGTCTGATCTCAGACTCTCGAGAGAAGAGAGAGAGACT
>NW_015749386.1:0-459 GCF_001515625.1 Sinocyclocheilus rhinocerous
GACAGAGACAGACAGACAGACAGACAGATAGACAGAGACAGACAGCGAGGGTTTGTGGGTCATCTGTAGGTTCCCTCGAGAGCGTCTGCTGGGAGAAAGATCTTCACTGTAATGGCAAACAAGAGCATTTCTTTTAAGGCCAGTGGAGATTTCTAACCTTTGCTTGACATGCAGAAAAGGTCGAGTCCATCCCATCCCAGAGCAACACATGCACCTTCACTAAAACACAGCATCAGCTGCTCACGGTCTGTCTGCGCTCGCGCCCATGACACAATGCCATTAAGTTTAGCCACTAATTTCCAGAAATGGGTCACAAAATGATAACTGACAAGATGGTCAGTGAAATGAGCTGCCAATCCTTCAGAAAATGAAATATATGAGTCATTTTAGTCTTTATTTAGTATTTATCTAAAATGAGGTTTGCAATTTCTCAGAACTTTCTGACAAGGTTCTCTCAAA
>NW_015749387.1:0-459 GCF_001515625.1 Sinocyclocheilus rhinocerous
GGGTGCGTGTGTGCGTGCGTGCGTGCGTGCGCGTGTGAGTGCGTGTGTGTGTCTGTGTGTGTGCGTGTGTGTGCGTGCGGGTGTGTGTGTGTGTGTGTGTTTTACATAATGCTCCACATCACATCACTGCTAGGATTTACTCATGAAAAGCTCTGGAGAGGAAGACGAGGTAAAATTAGAGTCCGTCCCACGCAGAGAGACGCCTGCATCCGTTCACACAGCAGCTATAAATGGATTCGAGCAGAAACAACACGGAGTCTGTAAGTGTGTTATTACTGTCTGCATCCAGCAGGAGAAGCTGCGAGCTGAAGAAGAGTCTCACAGTCATTAGATACAGTATATATCCAAAGGCCTCAAATACTGTAAACACACATATACTGTCATACGTTTACAGTGCAATATGCAAAAATAAAGACTCTTCCATTGGTTGGATGAACAAGCCTCGCATCATTGGTTGCA
>NW_015749388.1:0-459 GCF_001515625.1 Sinocyclocheilus rhinocerous
CCAAAGCCTATATTAAACAATAATAATAATTATTATTATTATTGTTAATTGATCATGTAAAACAAAATATTAATATGCTGACATGACATTTATATTCCTTTTTATATTATAATATTCTGTAAAATAAGATTAACAAAGAATTCACTTCTGAGGTCTGAAATATGTAATTTATGTGATGTTTAATGTCAATTTAGCCTATCATGTATATCACATATTTATTAGTCAGAGCCCAGACTGAAAATCTGTGGAAGGACTTGAAGCCTGCAGTCCACAAACGCTCACCATCAAATTGATCTGAACTTATCATCTTAAAGCAAAAGCTGGTTCAACAAAATGCTGACACAAGGGGGTCCTTTTTCCAACTCAGTGATTGGTTATTAATTTTTTTCTGACATATTGCTATTATATCTTTCTCTTGGATGTTATAAGCTGCACTGAGTGAATACAGCTGGATAAAAC
>NW_015749389.1:0-459 GCF_001515625.1 Sinocyclocheilus rhinocerous
ATGACAAATGCTATTAAATATACTGTAATAACTGAGTTTGTAATTGAAATCTGTGTTTGTCATTAAATGAGTCTGTTATAGAAAAAAACTGAAATAAGCAAACATTAATTCATTTATATTGTTAATTTGTCTACTTTTTGGAATGTGATTTCAATTCGTGGGTTTAACTTTCATCATTTACATTTTAGGATTCAACCTTTGACCCAAGCAGCAACTTAATCAACTTGATCCTTAGCAATATGAACACCATATCTAATATGTTGTCATTTTAAAAGTTTTTTTGTGTATTTATATTGGATGAGGGTGAAGGCTAATTTTGGAAAGATGAATTCTCAGTTATGGCACTAGATGGTTCTCTAGTAAAGTAGGTTATACATTCTTGTCTTGTACACTTTTAAGGGGTTAGTTCACCCAAAAAAATTAAACTTCTGTCATTAATTACTCAGCTTCATGTTGTTC
>NW_015749390.1:0-459 GCF_001515625.1 Sinocyclocheilus rhinocerous
CTCTATCTCCATCTTGGTCGTTGTCCAGAAGCTCCTCTTCCTCGTCCAGATCCTCGTCATCCTCCACCACGGCCGGTTCGGATCCTGCGTCTCGCGTCATGCTGGAGGAAAACAAACCAGAGCATCTGCATAATCCTTCATCATAATACGCCAACCATCCACCACCATTCAATCAGGGATCAAATCAAGTGTCATTTTATGGGGTTTATGATCATGTGTTCAAAGTGCACAAAACCTGACTCTAAACTCAAATCCAATCCGAATCACACACAAATGGATCACAGTTCACAGTGTACGATCATAAATGCCAATAAAATAGTACATTTAGCTTCGTTTCATTCTAGTTCATCTAGATATTAAAATAAAAGCATATAATAATACTATTGTATGAAAGGTATTATTATTATTATTAAATTATTTTTATAAAACAGATAGTTCCGGTCCTTGATTCTGATTGGC
>NW_015749391.1:0-459 GCF_001515625.1 Sinocyclocheilus rhinocerous
TGGGTTGTATTTAACCCAGCATTTTTTAGAGTGTGTGAACTATCCCTTTAATAGTCCTTAAATAGGCCTCATTTTCTTTATGAAAAGTATAATTTTGATTAGTGGCAGAAACAAAGCCCAGGCATTTCTGCCGTTTTAGTGAGAATCACCCAAAAACACGTTGAGAAACACTTAGCATCAGGAAGATTTTGGTTGGTTTGGCATTTATAACTCTAAAACATTACTGTACAAAAGTTGGGGTCAGTAACATTTTTTTTATAAGCAAATTAATACTTTTATTCAGCAAACACACATTAAACGGATACTAAGACATTTCTTTCTAACCTTCTATTCATCAAAGAATCCTGAAAAATAACATGTACCAGTTAAACAAAAAAAACAGTTTTCAATCAGAAATGATTCTGGAGCAGCAGAATATCAGAATGATTTCTGAAGGATCATGTGACTCTGAAGACTGGA
>NW_015749392.1:0-459 GCF_001515625.1 Sinocyclocheilus rhinocerous
GCTTAGTGAACAGTTTTGGAGAATTGGATGTTTCCCCATTCAAAGAGACGGGAGTTGCACTTGCATGCCCGAGCGGCGTTTCAAAGATGGCCGCTGAGTGACATGACTTGTCTTAAAAGGACTTTGGTTTTACTGCAGTGTGTGCATTCAGTGTAGTGGATTCTGAATAAAAGAATGATAGTTTTAGTGAAATAAATAAAACCCTCCCTGGGTACGGGTATCATGTGACATGTATGCATGTTAGGCTTTGTTCACACTGGTTTTCGAACTTGATCTTTAGGTATTTACTGTCTGCACTGTCATTTTGCAAGTAATTTAATCTGATAATCTGTTTGTACAGTGTTGCTGCATCGGTTGCTATAGTAATAATAATGTACGCATCAGCAAGATGCCGCAAGGCTCTCTTTCTACAGCTGAGAACTTTTGGATGTGGTTTCGATCAGTTTTGTAAATATTGGA
>NW_015749393.1:0-459 GCF_001515625.1 Sinocyclocheilus rhinocerous
GTGTGTGTGTATATATATATATATATACATACACACACACACACATATGTTTCCAGTTTGTAATGTAGGCCTATTTAATGTTTTTTTCTGTTTATTTGGTTTCTCGTTGTTGTTATTTGTTACTGTGTGTTTATTATTTTTGACTATTGATAATAATAATAATAATAATAATAAAAAAGATTAAATTAGCATCTTTCTGCATATATAACCAATCACCGTCAGAGGTAACCATTCAAACCAATCAGCTTTCAGCATCCCATTAGAGCGTCATCAAACCTGCTACGACAGGTAAATAAAAACGTATTAACGATTTTAATTTAAAAAACAAATTAATGTCGGATCTCAAAACAAGTGAGACTGAACGACAGGACCATAAGTTAATTTTCACATAGGTGAGTACTAGATGTTAAATGGAACGGGGCTCTCCATCCATGTAATGTTTATAACGTTCGGTGCTGC
>NW_015749394.1:0-459 GCF_001515625.1 Sinocyclocheilus rhinocerous
CTGCTTTGACACAACCAGTATTGTATAAAACGCTATACAAATAAATGTGACTTGACTTAATAATACTATTTTTATATTATGTTGTCCTAGGGATAATCATAATAATAATAATAATAATTATTATTATTATTTTATATTTTTGTATTGTTGCTGTGCATTCAAGACATTTAAAGCATGAACAGAAAAGTGAATATCATTGTTCATATTAATCCATTAAAATGTTAAATAAATTAAATGGCCTGTGAGCTCATGATGCATCATTTCCTTCATTAGCGATACTAAGCAGTAGATTTGTGCAGCTGTCATTGCATTTGTCACATAACTGTGTTTGTCCTGCATGTCTGATTCCACACGGCTGGTGTGTTTTATTTCCATTACATCCTGAAGTGAACCGTGTTTTGATGCCTGTAGTAGCTGCTGCTCCTGTAATAGCAGCACAGCAGAGAAACTCAATCTCCC
>NW_015749395.1:0-459 GCF_001515625.1 Sinocyclocheilus rhinocerous
TAAAGATATTATTGGGCTGTGCAATGCCACTGAAAACAAAAATGACATTTCAGAGAAAATGATATGATAAATAATTGCATGGCTATTTAAATTGTTTAAGACTGGATTTAGATTTTTTTTTAAATATACTGTAAAGGAATAGCAATGTTTTTTTTTTCATTATGTAAAAAGTGTTATTGCATTTTGAGCTCAAGATTGTATTATAAAAATGTTATTATATTACTTATATAACATTATTAGCAGTTTTGACATTATGTGCTGCTACATAATATAAAAACAAGTTAAATTCACTTTTTCTTTTGCAAGTTTTTGCATGCAGATTTTTTTTTTTTTTTAAGTAAATGTCATACGGAATAAAGTAACAGAGACCTCACAATACTGGGTACACAATGACAAAAACATAACATGGATCATTTACAAAACAGCACGCAAGGTACTTAAACCTGATGATGATAAAAC
>NW_015749396.1:0-459 GCF_001515625.1 Sinocyclocheilus rhinocerous
CTGTAATTTCTTGTAAATATCAGGGTAAACCAGGCGATCCAGGATTTGATGGGCCTTCTGGTCCTAAAGGATCTAAAGTAAGTTTTTAGTGCACTAATTCTGTCTTATTTTTGGCAAGATGTGGTGTTTTCAAATCTGATTTAATATGATTTTCTGTGTTTTTCCATAGGGAGGGGCAGGTTTAAATGGACATCCAGGATTAGAGGGTCTAAGGGTACTATATCCTGATATATTACTCTAAAATAGTTATGGATATACTTTTTGTTTGTATGTTCATTGTTGGGTCTCTGATCGCTTCTTTTATTGCAGGGAAGACCAGGATCAAAAGGAGAAAAGGCAAGTATATTTGACTTAATGACAGTGAATTCACTTGTTTTTCTCTACAACATGAAGCTGTTAAGCTTATCAGCAAACGATGAGCAGTGTTGGGGAAAGTTACTTTTAAAAGTAATGCATTAC
>NW_015749397.1:0-459 GCF_001515625.1 Sinocyclocheilus rhinocerous
GAAGAAAACAGCCCTTGCACAAATGCACAATTAGACATCAAAATCCTTTTTTTTTTTCTCTCAAAACAATCATTTACATAAATTGGCATGCAGACCAACAAGCAGAATTACAAAATTAAACCATTATTTCATTTTGGTTTACGAAAAAAAAAAAAAGTATGTCAATCCAGAAAAATAAACTTCTCATAAAAAACATCCCATTGATACATAAAAAAGGCAACAATTTCAGAAACATGAAAACCTACAAACTTTTTTTGTTTTTTTTGTTTTGGTCACTTCTGTTGTAACGTGTGTAATGTAAAAAGAATACAAAACGGTACAAAGCACTCGAATATTCACATACTGACTTACGTTTGATATTGGCTTGCTATATAAATTGAATTCACATGAATAATGAGGCACAGAATGCATTGACCTGTTATTGTCATGGCTGAAGAAGAGCCTCTTCATTTGAAACCC
>NW_015749398.1:0-459 GCF_001515625.1 Sinocyclocheilus rhinocerous
TAAGTGAGTTTCATCAACATTCTGCCCCGAAACAACTTTTCTTTTCTGCTAATCTAACTAAGGCTTTAGAATATTATGAACATAATATTAACCATTAATATACTAGCTTACATTTCATGATAAATAAGTGTCCGTTTTGATTTCATGTGGACTTGAATGTGTACTGAGATATCAGGCAGCTTATCTTGAACTCAGATGCCCTAAAATCATGAAGTGTGAGTAATGCTCCCATTCCTGCCGTCTGTGTGTGTTTACAGGACTTCCTGGGCCAGATGTACTGTACTCTCGGAGAGGTGGTGGGCTCTCAGGGCAGTCGTATGGAAAGATCGCTTGTGTAAGTCCTGCGTTTGAACTTCACACTTCTCTGAATCACAGTGTGTTGAAAAAGATTTCAGTTCTTACCTAACATGTGTTCATTTTGGGATTATCTGTGTTTATATGGGCAGATGATGCAGTTCA
>NW_015749399.1:0-459 GCF_001515625.1 Sinocyclocheilus rhinocerous
ATGCGCATTAAATATCGCATGCGATTTATCGTGCAGCCCTAAATTTAACCATTAAAAAGGAGTCCAGAAAAATAAAAATAACCCCCCCAAAGCCGTAAACCTAGGGGAAACACTGCTTTTATTATCTTTTATTTATGCTTTTTGATGCTCGAAAGCCGCCATTTATTGTAATTGTACAGCAAAGAGCTGGTAGTCCACTATTCACAGTTTCTCCTTTTATGTTCCACATGAAGAAAAAAAAAGTTTTTGGTTTTGGAACAACATGAGAGTGAGTAAATGATGACTAAGATTAACTAATCTTTTAATATCACTTATGGATGCTAAACCTTTTCTGTAATTGTTGCTGTTGTTATTTTATCAGCACTCAATGGCTTATAGAGATTTCTTCTCTTTCTCTATCTTTCTTGTCTTTTGTTGGCCTCTCTCTCCTACCTGTCCTTCCCAAACCTCCTCCCTTTC
>NW_015749400.1:0-459 GCF_001515625.1 Sinocyclocheilus rhinocerous
CTCACTTAAAAATAATCTTTAAAAATGCCTATAATTTAATAACACTGTTGAATGTAAAAATTTAAATTAGGAATATTTTTCATATTGTATGTTATAATATTGCAATACCCAAATTCACTGTTTTAAAATTGAAATGAGTGAATGTAGTGGTTTATTTTTAATTTACAGTACTGTTTAAAGGTTTGGGGTCAGTAAGATATTTTTTGAAAGTAATTACTAGTTTTACTCAGCAAAGTCACATTAAATTGATCGAAATCGAAAGTGACAGTAAATGCATGTATAATATTATGTTTATAATAGAAACAATTCTGTTTCAAGTAAATTCTGTTATCTTGAACTTTCTATTCATCAAAGAATCCTGAAAAAGAAAATGATTTCACAAAAATATTGATACTTTGAACATTGATAATAATAATAATAATAATAAGAAGAAGAAATGTTTCTTGAGCACCAAATCAG
>NW_015749401.1:0-459 GCF_001515625.1 Sinocyclocheilus rhinocerous
TCGAACTGCGCCATCTAGAGTTTCATGCCAGAACTTTGTATTTAAGATTTTAAGATAAGTCTTTTTTGCATATTTTTGCTGATGTTTAACGCTTCGGGTGAAATTGGAATCAGCAAAGCTGCATAGTGCCGATTCAAAAAGGGAATGACCAGTAATTTACCTCTAAATTACCATCGACTGATCGTGGCAAAAAGCAGATAATCAGGTGGAGATGTGGAGCTGCCAGCAGTCGGTGGTGTGATTTGGAGTGGGAAGGAAGCCTCTGGCATGCCATTGTGGCCTTCAAGCACAGACTCCACCTGTTCCACAAACCGGCCTAACGCTGATGGATAATCTGCACGTGTCCTTCACGCTGTCAAAGCCTCAGTCGTCAAACCGGATGCATCCAACACACCTCATCTCACTTACAAACACCTCTTCATACCAAAGCATGTTCTCCTTCTGAGCTTTCACAACACC
>NW_015749402.1:0-459 GCF_001515625.1 Sinocyclocheilus rhinocerous
ACACACTCACCACTTTTCATTCAATGTATCATTTATCCCTAACCCGATGTTTTCGTTCTGCTCATATATTTCTCTCTCTCTTGCTGTAGTACTCTTAGGCATGAATCATTCCCACTCTCTGCATTAATACTGTCATTTAACTTCTCACCGTTTTAAATGTCAGCCACTACAGCGTTTATCACAGAGCTGCACAGACACAGTTATTTTTCTATCATGATGGGAACCTTCCCCTGACTTAAATTTTTTTATACTAAGCTAATGATATTTTCTATCCCCTATGCTCACACAAATCTTTCTTCATTTCACATTTTCAGTCACATTTATATGACTGTATATTATTTGACTAAATTAATTCCCTGGTCACCGTGTTAATAAAGATGCAGTTTACAACTATGTAGAGACTCATTTTCAAATAGGTCAAATTATTCAGATGAGTATGCTAGCAGTGGCAATACTCAC
>NW_015749403.1:0-459 GCF_001515625.1 Sinocyclocheilus rhinocerous
CTTTAAAAAACATTAAAAATCTTACTGTTCATAAACGTTTGACTGGTCGTGCATGTCTTCAGTGTATTTATTTGACTACAGGATCTGGAATGTTCTTAGTTCATCTGAGTTTTCTCAGTATGTGCGATGCACTGACCTTGGCGAAGCGGCAGATGCGGAGCGTGTCCTCCCAGCGGCCGCTGCCGGTGTACTCGTGCAGTAAGCTGGGGTACGGTGACACGGCGGTGCACACTAGAGAGCCGTCCACTCGTCTGACCGTCACCTGAGTGCCCTCATAGCTCACCATCTGAGGAGGACGACTGAACTCACTGCAGGACACAGGATCCAGCAGACGTCACCCGCAGGACATGTGCAGCGCTGCTCTCATGTCACTCTTATAGGCAGAGCCAATCCTAGCATCTTGGGGCCCTAAGCAGACTTTCAAAAGGGGCCCCACTACCTACGGTTCCACCTAACCTC
>NW_015749404.1:0-459 GCF_001515625.1 Sinocyclocheilus rhinocerous
CATGTCATTTCAAATCTATTTGACTTTGACATCTGTGGAACAAAAAAAATATGTTTTGAAAAAAGCAATATAATATTATTATAATTAGTAATATAATATGTCCAAATAATAAAAATCAGTTGGGTTCAGTTTGGACCCCAGCATTCTTCAAAATATATTTTTGAACCATCCCTTCAAGCTTCATAATTAATTGTTTCCCTTCAAGACTGCTTTGCTTTGTACCTTTTATCCTCAAATGTTTGTTTGCTGTCCAGCAGGTTCTGATCACATTTATGACGACGTGACTGAAGTGAATAAGAGAGATAAAGGTTGAGTTTTAAACCATCTTAACACATAACATTCAAAATCAGCAAATATCATTAATTAATGTTGACATGTTTGTTTTAGATGATCCAGAGTCATTTTTGGAGGTCACATATTCAGAGGTCATATGGTCATATGTGAATAAAGGTAAAAAAA
>NW_015749405.1:0-456 GCF_001515625.1 Sinocyclocheilus rhinocerous
TTTGATGTTACTTGATGTTTCATTGTAATTAATTGTGAAATTTACTAGCAACTTCTCAAAGAAAATTGTTTCTACACCAAATTGTTTTTAAGAGTACTGGATCATTAGCTTAGTAAAATGCTCCGATCAAACTACATGGAATCCACTGAGTTGAGTCTCCAGTGCACCTCGTGAGAAATGTTGTGTGGCACACAGATCGCTAACAGAGCATTCCAAATCAATCACTTACAGTATGAGCTTTCAGTTAGCACATCGCCTGTATAGGCTGCAGACAACAACACAGATCACAAGGTTTTGGAACAGATCTGATATTTTTGTAAGCGCTGTCAACAAAAGCCTATGACACAGGGCTCGACATGGGTTTCATTGTAACATCTAAAGCCTAGTTTCCTTTGAACACATGCAGGTGTGCGCACAATCTCTCCCACACACACACACACACACACACACACACAC
>NW_015749406.1:0-459 GCF_001515625.1 Sinocyclocheilus rhinocerous
TTTTACTTTACATAAAATACCTTTAAAATATACAGGGAAATAAAAATTACTTAAACATTTTATTTCAGCCAAGGAAAAAAAAATCATTAAAAACATTTTCATTATTTTAAATAAAATAAATTTTATGTGAAATAAAATATGAAAAACAAACAAACAAACAATAAAACAAAAGAAAAACGAATAATTATAAAATATTACATTTTTAAATAAAACATTACATTTTTGTTACTCGGAAAATAATATTTGTAAGAAATACATGAAAATAAAAAAATACTAAAATAAATATTTTATTTCAGCTAGTTGCCAAGGAAACATTTCTCATTTTTGTTTAGGTTAATTTGAAGTAATAAAATTACTAAAACTGAAAAATAATAATAACATTAACAATATAAAAATAAACTACATAGGCATATGTTTTTTAAATGTCAAAAACAAACAACAAAATTACTATAACTAAAA
>NW_015749407.1:0-459 GCF_001515625.1 Sinocyclocheilus rhinocerous
ACTATTAATTTTGCAAAAAAATATTATTACAAAACACTGGACAAAATTGTATTATAAGATGGCTTATGGCTGACAGGGAAGTTTGCAGTTAGTGAATGAAGCACTTGTCTGTCTTCATTGATCATTAAAACAATTGTCATCTCCACAGCTTCATTTTGAAGTGCCACTCTCTCCAGTAATAGCCCCGAAGAAAGCCCGACCTGCTGACACAGGTTCAGATGAGGTGAGTGTCCCTAGACATGTCAAAGACCCTTGATCATCTAAACTCTCCTGTCATCTGATCATCTGTAGCCTACCAGCTTGAACTGCAGCGTAAAATGTTAACTTGCGTTTGATTTATTACAGAAAGCCTAATAAAGCTTACTGTGTACACTTCCATTCATAATTTTAGGGGCAGGAAGTTTTATTTTAAAGAAATTAATACTTTTATTCAGCAAAGATACATTAAATTGATCAAAA
>NW_015749408.1:0-459 GCF_001515625.1 Sinocyclocheilus rhinocerous
AAAATACAAACAATATTTACATTCAATCATTTGAGGTGCAAGAGACAGTGCCATTGCATTTAGTAATACTGGAGTTGGATACACATATAAGAGAAGTGCTTTCCCCTCCTTGAATAACTTATAAACAACATATTCTTTAACCCTGACACTAGACAATATATCCAACATATTGATTCATATTTCCTCTAATTTCTATGTTTACTTGAATACCATCAAGCATGTCTACACTTTATTTTTTTCATGTTTCTTTATCACTCCTTTATTGTTTCTTTATCAGCATGTAAAAAATTAAGCAGTCCTGTGAATCTGTATTGTCATACCACCTAGTCCTACACAAGAGTGTAAGAAGTGAAATGATCTCTCCATGAAATCAAATGTCCGGAACTCACACAAAAAAGATGCCATACAACAAAATAAGTCGTGGAAGTCGTGGCCTAATGGTTAGAGAGTCGGACTCGT
>NW_015749409.1:0-459 GCF_001515625.1 Sinocyclocheilus rhinocerous
TGAAATGATTAGTGTGTTGCTGCCGAACAGCTTCCTTTCGCTCACAGCGGTGTACTTTTGTTCCTCTTTACAAGTCCAAACTTAACAACCAAATCAGTCAAATATGTAAGTGTGGTAAACACATTTACTCACACGAGTTAACCTAGTACTAGTTTTTGATTAAGTATTGATAATTCTGAAACTTCCCTGATATTTAAAATTACTAATTTCATGTAAGACTTCATAACGCTGTTCATAACGCCTACCAATAATCATGATATAATCGTGATTTCAGTATTGAGTAAAATAATTGTGTTCATGATATTTTTGCCATAACTGAGCAGCTCTAACTAGCGTACTAGTTCATCTGTAAAATGTTTCTTCTGCTTCATCTTATCACAGAGGAAGGAGTGGATGGAGAAAGTTTTACACTACTGGATGCAACCCGATCTCATGAAAGTGCGTATAAATAGTACGCCA
>NW_015749410.1:0-459 GCF_001515625.1 Sinocyclocheilus rhinocerous
TCCTTCAGGGAACGAGGGTTACCATACGTAACCGAGACGTTATCAATATAAAAGGCACTACAGGATGCAAATTTGCATGAGACCTCCACAATTACATTGTACGTTGCAGTACGTTGGGTGGATTAAGTTAGCCCTCAGTCTTCAGGGACAGGATGATTTTGCACGCAGGGTGTGATGGGATCTGTTCATGAGCTGAGCTGTGTTGTGCTACATGCTGAGAAGTCAGTCATACTTCACAACAGGGTTCCTCATTGGGACTGGGACTGTGTAATAATTCCATCATATTATAGTTATTTATTTTGGTATCCTTAGAACGTCCAGTTGCATTGCTAAAACTGTACAGCATAATCAACATACTTATTACACCCACAGAATAAAACACTCCTGTAGTATCAATTTGTGACAAGAAGAAAATGTAGTTTAATACTGTTATTACATCTAGTAATATTCCACTATAAT
>NW_015749411.1:0-459 GCF_001515625.1 Sinocyclocheilus rhinocerous
TTTAAATTGTAATAATATTTCACAATATTCCTGTTTTTACTGTAATAAATGCAACCTTGGTGGGAGATTTATAAAAAAAAAAATAATAATTGTAATTATTACAAACTTTTGACTGATGGTGTATGCAAAATCACACATAGCATATTTAATAATGCCACGTGTTAAATAAATAAATGATTCAGTGTTTAAACTGTAAGGATGATTAGATTAGTTTAGTTAGAGTGATGCAGGTAGTGTTCAGCACAGCATCCCTCACAGTCTGGCTGCTGATGTATAGTCTTTTGAAATTCATCCTAAATGACTGGAAGAACTGTCTGTCGCTGTCTGGCTTATATGGGCTCTAGCTGGCTGTCGTTTGCAGTCTTTGAAATCCGTCCTGAATGGCTGGGATGATGCAGGCAGCGGTCAGTGAGTCTTCATCACCGTGTGACTCGTGTAGGCTGGAGTTTGCAGTCGTCG
>NW_015749412.1:0-459 GCF_001515625.1 Sinocyclocheilus rhinocerous
TAGGACTTCTAGATTTTAGCTCTAAGAGTGTTTCACAAAGTGCTTCAGCGCTAAAACTAGCTCCTAAATCTGTGAAACGTTAGGAGAAGTGAACAGGAGTCCTAAGCCACAAACTATCCTAAAATAGCTGCTGCCCGCAATCTGCCTCGGAACGTAAACATTTTAGAAACGTTTGACGATAACGAGCTTTTAAAAAGGCATCACCTTTGGTTTTGGAGGTTATCACAACTCCATATTTTCCTTTGATTATATCCTTGTTTTCATTAAGCAGCTGGACAAGAAGTAACAGCTGTTCTTTTAGCGGTTTTACGTTTGCATGTCTTACGATCAGCCATGATTATTCTACTATGTTTATTAAAAGGCTGTTTATATGCATATTCACTAATTGTTTGAGAAGCACACATGTAAGAGGCCGACACTTAGCTGAACATATACTTGTTTAATTAGTGACACTTAGCC
>NW_015749413.1:0-459 GCF_001515625.1 Sinocyclocheilus rhinocerous
AGAATACTCTACATTCAAAAGTGTCTTGTGTTACAATCTAAGGAGCTTGTAAGTGCAAGACAAAGCATTGGTTCTGATGAGTCTATCCCTGTCTGACGGTAGGGAGCAGCATTAATGGTGTCAGGCCTTCTGAGACGTCCCTGAATCTATCACTCTCTCGAACGGCGAGCCGACGGGTGCGGATGTAAGGTGAAGGGAAGCCTGTGTATTCAGAGCAGTGAGAGAGGGCAAGTCAGCAGAGGCTTCTGGGTTGTTAAGGTGTAAAGACAGTGATTTAAAGTGTGCTAGCGTGCCTAGGCTTGGTGAGGTGCTCCTCTCTCTGACCTGAGGCGCACAACATCATTCATCTAGCGTACCGTAAGGGTTGTGTGTAAATCGCGTGTGGCTTCGTTCCAAAACTGATAACTCCTCTGTTCTGGAAGCCTGCTTTGCATATGTGCGGGATGACAGGCAGGCGGC
>NW_015749414.1:0-459 GCF_001515625.1 Sinocyclocheilus rhinocerous
AAGTGGCCGACAGGGTGGACATTTTGAGCTTCAATTAGCATATTATCTTACAACAAACTGTGACTAGCTTGTAACAGTGGTTGTCTTGTCCCAAAATATAACAAAAGTTAAACACCAAAACAAAAAAAAAAACTATCTGAAGCGGGTACCAAACCCGGGTCATCCGTGTGATGACGCAGTGTCCTAACTGCCAGACCACATTTTGTTCTTAACGAGGATAGCGCTCAGACTTTACTCGACTCTCAGACCGAAAGCCTCAAAAGGAAAAAAAAAAAAACAGTTATTGTTGTTCAATTAAGAGGGAGGAGTACATGTACATAGTGCGAGGTTTAGAGACTGGAGAAGGTTCGACTGACCAGAATCTGTGTGTTACGTTCCTTTTGGAGGCAGTCCTTGAGGGTGGATCTTTCGGAGTGTGCGTTTCCGGGGATGGTGGAGAGGAGGTGGTGCTACCTGTTT
>NW_015749415.1:0-459 GCF_001515625.1 Sinocyclocheilus rhinocerous
GTTTGAAGAAGGAAAATTCACGTTTCTGTCATTTTACAGGATAAAAAAAACAACATTATCCAACTGTTTTCTCTTTTAAAATCACTTGTCTTCTGTCACGTTTGTAGATGTTATTAATGGTTTCATTCTGATGATATTGGTGACTTATGGAGAGATTGTGCTCATCCACATGGAGAAATAAAGAGTAAATGTCTGCATGCTGTTAGTAGTGTTTATATTTCAGTAAAGATATTTCTGTTATCATCTCTAGATATCTCAATATCTTTAGTTCTGTTTTAAATTTTAATAATATAAGTATGGTTTTCAGCATGACAGTATTCTAAAAAAAAGCTGCCCTCGTGTTAAACAAACAAACAATACAATACAACTTGGGTTAATAACAGTGTGCAGACGTTTATTATTATTAAAATTATTGATGCTGCTGTTTGCCTGTTTATTACTGTGAAGCTGCTTTGACCC
>NW_015749416.1:0-459 GCF_001515625.1 Sinocyclocheilus rhinocerous
GTGAAAGTTGGAAGGCTGAATTCCTGCAGGTCTGTGGCACAGTGTTGATGTTACTGTTTATCCTATAAAACTTTGATATGACACACATAAATCATTCACTAAGGAAATGATTGCCTCAAACAGAATGCGCCGCCTCTCGCTGCATGCTGAAACATTAATGCTTTTTAAGTCATAAATTATGACATGGCAATTTCTGTGCCGCGGGGTCCTCTTCTTCTGTGCGCACACACACAAACACACACTACAGCTGGGATGAACGGTCCTGCAAGCACGACAAACATCTTTTTTTATTGCGACCTAAATGTCTCTCCACATGAGAGAATCTTTCACTAAATCACCTTCTAGTTTTCCAGATCTCATGATCAAACATATCAGAGAATATTAGTCAAAAATACAGACTGATTCGGTGTAAAGATGAGCTTTGCACGTTTACATCACAAAATGTACTCATGAGCATCA
>NW_015749417.1:0-455 GCF_001515625.1 Sinocyclocheilus rhinocerous
ACCAATTGTTTCGCTAGATAAGACACTTATTCCTCAGCTGGGATCGTGAAGAGCCCTTTGAAGCTGCATTGGCCACCACTGAAGTCCATTATATGGAGAAAAATCCTGAAAATGTTTTCCTCAAAAACCTTAATTTCTTAAAATAGGTAATTTCTGAAACAGGCTGGTAGGATGAAACCATGAAGGATGAAACACAATTAGTTTTTATGATGAAAGCGATGTCTTGCTCCCTCATGTGGCTGTGAGAAAAAAACACAACCACTTCAGATGAATTAAATTCATTATTTCATAATATAATATAATATAAATATTATTATATTCATAATTCATATTTCATTTGAGTTATTTTAATACTTCAACAAACTAAATGGTAATGAAGTAATATATATATATTGAATTTATAAATGTGTTTGTATATATATATATATATATATATATATATATATGTGTGTGTG
>NW_015749418.1:0-460 GCF_001515625.1 Sinocyclocheilus rhinocerous
AAAAAAAAAAATCTAACTATAAACATTTTTGGTCAAAAGTGACTGAAGAGCACCACAGGGTTAAACTTGCAACAAAAAAGCTTGTTTAGACAGTTAAAAAAAACAGGGGCAAATCTGGGTCCTCCAGAGTAGGATCAGACACCAGCAGTAGCTTTGCTAGGGTCTAACTGCAGCTTCCTCGTTCCATGTGAATCAGAAAGACAATTAGGGGCTTATTAGGCACTGGGGGAGAGGCGTACCTCTAAGAATTGGTGGGAGCAGGAGCGAACACTCGCCAACCGCAGCCGAAGCCTCTACGACATCTCCAGCCGAGAACAGTCTTGGCCACTGTCTCACCTAATTACACTCGCCAGAGCGTTCTTTGTTTGCCGTTCAGCATGCCTGTCTGATTCCCTTTTCTCCCGGACCGTTTGCGCCAATGTCCCTGGAAGTGTGCTAATTAGAGAAGAAATGGCCCTAG
>NW_015749419.1:0-460 GCF_001515625.1 Sinocyclocheilus rhinocerous
CAAAAAAAAAAAAAAAAAAATACAAATAATTTACTCACCCTCATGTTGTCTCAATGAAAATGACAGCACATTGCTGCAAAGGATTGGTTGATAAAAATCACCTCAGATAATGTAACTGAAAGATATGCATTTTCATTACTTTAATGCACAATGTGAAGAGATTTCTTGGGTCTTTCTGTTCCTTTGCCTATAACATTTGCAGTCTGGGGTCGTATAGAGTCATCTTGGAGTAGTATTCATAATAAATCCACCAGGATAACTACATTATTTGAAATCTTTTCACTAAGGCTAGTGAAAACTTTTTTTTTTTCTCCATACATCATAGATCTTTCCCAGTAATACTTCATTCTTACTGTATATTGTCATATTGTCAACACCATTACAGAAGATGAATGTGTTTGATGGCACTCTATAGCATCTCGTCTCTTCAGAGAAGAGTTGTCTCAATAAATCCAGCTCA
>NW_015749420.1:0-459 GCF_001515625.1 Sinocyclocheilus rhinocerous
CGTGACGTTGTTTCCAAACAGACAGTAGCGCGGCATCTTCACACCAACGACACCAGCCAGCACTGAGCCCGAGTGGATGCCGATCCTCAGCTACACAGACGGAGAGAGAGAGAGACACGGAGGGTAAAAGATCATTTATACAGCGCATACAGTAGAGATCGCTTCAAAGTAGCTTCACAGTAATAAACAGGAAAAACAGTGTCGCAAAACTCTTCAGTCGAGAAGAATTCGCAGCAATGTGCAACATACAGTGTGAATAACAAAGGAAACTCGACTGTCAGATTGTTTCTAAACTACACTGAAAAAAACAAGTGAAATTCACTAATTTTTTTGTTTTGCAGATGTTTCTGCACGTAAAATCCACTTAACTGCTTAACTACATATATATATATATATATATATACAACCAACCAGTAAAATCTTCAACAACACAAACACAAACTCAACATCAATATAACA
>NW_015749421.1:0-459 GCF_001515625.1 Sinocyclocheilus rhinocerous
GAAAGGAAAAATTTAAATCGCATCATATGACCCCTTTAAAAAAGGTTAATAAAAGAAAAACAACACATTGGAGCAAATACACTTATCACTAAGCCACATCTCCGAAAATCTGAATCCAATCCATGTGATTTCCTGATATCATTCCCAGATTATTCCTACTATGCACTACATTTTCATGCCTTCATCATTCTGTGAATGTCCTGATATATTGTAGTTTATTTAACACAATTCCATGATTAAATGAATGTGGGTGATTAAAATTAAATAAAATATGTTGCCAATGTTGTCATGATCCTTGGTGCTATGATATACTTCTTACATGACAAAACTGGTAATTTAATAATAAATATTCCAGATCGGAACACTGATTTAAATGATAATCAAACTGAAGAGCCTTTCCATTTTCCAAACTGTTAGTCTTTTATAAAGACTTTCCTAAATTTGGTGCTTAAAACACCA
>NW_015749422.1:0-460 GCF_001515625.1 Sinocyclocheilus rhinocerous
CAGACTACCTGCATAAGCAAACTTGGAGCAGTTAATTAATTTATTATAAGTAAAATTGTTGGTCCAGTCATATGCTTCATTTGTGGATCAAAGCTTTGAAACACTCCAAAAACACACAATAAAAAATAAAAAAAACATAAAAAAAATGTGCATGAAATAAATCTCGTCATATGCATGTTTGTTTGGACAGTTGCTTTGCACCAGTGGGCAGTAAAGATTTTTGCAGGTGTGTGATGGTGGGATAAGAAGCCACAGCCACTTTCTCCCAGACAGCATGAAACGGTCGCCATAGCAACCCTGCCTTTTATGCTGAGCTCGGTAAAAGCAAAGCTTTGACCTCTACCAAATACAAGCTGGACCCGTCATCCTCAACTAAGGGGATGGAATGATTTATCAATATAAAATCATTTACTAGTATGCAGGTTTTAATTAAAATCATTGTGATGCATTTCTTAAATGT
>NW_015749423.1:0-459 GCF_001515625.1 Sinocyclocheilus rhinocerous
AAAAATATATTTGTGGTACTCTCCCATTCACTGCTATTCAAGTTAGAGAGAAACCCGGAAATGTGAAAAAGGTCCATTTGGGGGTTTTATATGATACTGGATATGAAAAGTAAAACAGACAGCCAGCCATCTCTTTCAATCTCAGTCAGTGAGGTGAGATATAATTTATTAGGCATTTACAAGCTTTAATATAAAAAAGTATTCATAAAACTTCATTTGCATTTCATAATTATAAACTGTTGAATTATAAGACTAAGATTATTGTAAGCGTTGCACTTAAAAGTGCTGGATCTGAAGATTAACTGCTTAATCTGATTTCAGACATTTGTCTTTTGTATGATTGAGTAGAGAATTTAACCAAGCAAAACGTTTCCCACACGGAGGGCAGTGATACGGCTTCTCTCCAGTGTGGACTTTCATGTGACCCTTAAGGTGTCCTTTTCGTGCAAAACTCTTCCC
>NW_015749424.1:0-459 GCF_001515625.1 Sinocyclocheilus rhinocerous
AAATAACTGTTTTCTATTTTAATGTATTTTAAAATGTAATTTATTGATGGCAAAGCTGAATTTTCTTCAGTCATTACTCCAGTCTTCAGTCTACACAGACTTGATCAAGATATTTCTTATTTTGTATCAATGTTGTGCTCCTTAATATTTTTTTTTCAAGATTCTTTAATGAAAGTTTAAAAGAACAATATTTATTTAAAATCTAAATCTTTTGTAACATTATAGATGCCTTTTACTCTCACTTTCAATCAATTTAATTCTTGCTGAATAAAAGTATTAATTTCTTTCAAAAAAACAAAGCAAAACTAAAGAAAATGGTAGAATGGGAAAGAAGGGTGGCGTAGCATGACATCAGCTCCGGTACAGCTTTTTCTGGTCAAGTACTTCTATAATACTACTATAATAGATGCAGAAACTACATTTACATTTAGTCATTTAGCAGATGCTTTTATCCAAAGC
>NW_015749425.1:0-460 GCF_001515625.1 Sinocyclocheilus rhinocerous
GACTTTGAAGTGTCAGCCTGGGTCAACAGAAACAACAGGTACTGTCGTAACAAACCTCAAAAACAGGTGGTGCGCTCCTGTCTGAACCAATACGTGCTGGTGGCCGCATGAAACGTTTCCGCTCAAGGACCAGTAGCATATGGTAAAAATTGATTTTTACATTTTTTGGAAAAAAATTGATCAGTTAAGTGTGAAAAACAGATATTTAGTATCTCATTGAGATACTATTATAGTTTCTAATAATATTTTGAATTAGTTTATATATATATTTCCAGTGTTCATTTAAATTTTAGTGATTTTGTGTGGGTTTTGTCATTTTTTTAGGGTTTTTAACACTTTACAATGTCTCATTTGTTAACATTATTTAACATGAACTGAGCAATACTGTATATTTTTACAGCATTTATTAATCTTTGTTAATATCAGTTAATAAAAATACAGTTGTTCATGTTAGTTGACG
>NW_015749426.1:0-460 GCF_001515625.1 Sinocyclocheilus rhinocerous
AAATAATAATAAAAAAACTTCCCTTTGTGGGTACTAATGCACTTTATACTAGTTGTGAGTTTTGCACAAGAAAGTACCATTCACATTATCTTCAGAAAATGTTCTAATCTACGTTTTCATTTAGTCTTTCACCTTTTCTCTTTCTCTTACTCGTTCTCTCTGTATCAGACTGCACCGTGGGTTTCTTTATGGGGCTCAAAGGGAATTATTCACAGTGTCCTCGGGGCTTTGACAAGGTCGTCTGCTGCACCCCCCGCACACGCACACACTCCTGGCTTCTGTTCTGAACCATAATTGATTAGGTTAAGCAGCAAGAGAGAGAAGGTCAACTCTACAGCGTCTGAGCTGAACAGGAACTCACACACAGACAGAGACACAGATGCGCTCACGCTCTCCGCTGGCCCCAGACACACCGAGAGCCAGGCTCGCAGGTATGTCTTGATCCAACATCTGCTCACAT
>NW_015749427.1:0-460 GCF_001515625.1 Sinocyclocheilus rhinocerous
TGGCTGTTCTCAGAGCTCTGAAGCAGTCAGAACCAGGAGAGAGAAAGAGAGGATGAATAGCACAGGAAGAGAAGAGCGTTTCTAATCATTTTAATAAATACAATCAACTGAGGTCTTAGAACAAACTTAAATAACCTCATATAATCTTATATAATAATCTTGAACTAGATAACTACTTTTTAAACATGACCAAAAAAAGTCTTTATAAAAAATATGCCAACAATGACTGGCAAAATGTAAAGATTGTAAATGTGAATAAAGATAATAATCAGTACTAACAAAATGCCGTTCATGTCAAAGGTCTTGAACACGGTCATGATGTACTCGTTCAATGTTTTTCACAGATTCTTCAGGCTGAAGTAGTTCTTGAACTCGGCGAAGTTGAGCTGCTTATCTATCAGTGTTTTTCTTTCGATTTCCGTGTGTTGCTGTTAAAACGGTGTCATGTTCCGGGTAAAAA
>NW_015749428.1:0-460 GCF_001515625.1 Sinocyclocheilus rhinocerous
AAATTCTAAATTTTTTAATTATAATAATAATTAAAATTAAATTAAATGTAATTAATTAAATGAAATATTTACTTATAATGAATAATATTTATTTATGTATGGGTACCTTGAACAATGTATAAATCAAACATAAAATGATAAAATATCACACTTTTTACGAAAATTTTATTTTATTTTATTTTAAATTTTACATATTGTGGATATCCTTGAAATTGTGCACTACTCACCCTGGTGCAAGTGCCTAAAATAGTTGCTCTGATGTTCTCTCGTACTTTGATAATGCGGCTGTGTATCTGTAATTGCTGCTTGCAGCGATGTTTTGATATCCAGGTGTAATATTTCTGTTCAGAGGGATGTGAAAGCGTTCTGATCTGTCTCTCTCTCTCTGCAGACGGCAGACCCGGTTCATGATCTACTGCTGGACATCATCACGTGGGTGGGAATCCTGCTGTCTCTGGTC
>NW_015749429.1:0-459 GCF_001515625.1 Sinocyclocheilus rhinocerous
ACGCCCGCTTCCCTGGCCACGCCCCCCACCACCATCCATCCTGTCCGTCAGGCCTCCATGGCCCCGCCTCCTCCTCAGCGCATGAAGCCTCAGCCCTCCCACCAGCTGTCTGTCAGCTCGGCCGTCAACTCCACACCCCCCAAGACCCGCCCCCAGAGCGGGAACCTCCTCCAGTCGCCCGACTCCAGTTTCGGGGGGAGGCAGTTACCAAGGCAACAGCTGTCAGTGAAGGATAGCCCCGCCCCCGGCCTGCCGCATCAGTCCAGCATGGCCTCGGAGAGCCCTGCCCCTCAGGGTGGAGCCAGTGAGAGCACAGAAAACACACCGAGCAACCAACCAGGAAAACCTGCACAGCAAACCAACCAACAGCACCTGCTCAAACCAACCATGAACAAACAGGTCAACACTCACACACACACACACACTCTCACACACACATACACACACTCACACACACAC
>NW_015749430.1:0-460 GCF_001515625.1 Sinocyclocheilus rhinocerous
AAAATGCAACATACACAGTAGTACAGCAGTAATATTAATGCAAAATCATCCTGACGAATTCTTTTTCAGAACAGTACATACCTTCGTTTTTACTCTCCATACCTTAAGTATATGCAAGATAATACTTTTACTTAAAGGGACTGTTCATCCAGAAATGAAAATTCGGTCATCATTTACTCACCCTCAAGTTCTTCCAAACCGGTATACATTTCTTTGTTCTGCTGTGCACAAAGGAAGATATTTGGAACAATGTTTGTAACCAAGCAGGGGAAAAAATACTATGGCTGTCAGTGGGGGAAAAAATGATGACTGAATTTTCCTTTTTGGGTGAACTATCCCTTCAACTAAGGTTTTAAATATGACTAGTACATTTCCTCAATGTGGTATTAGTAGTTACTAAAAGTAGTGTCCTAATGTATCTCAATATTTCTTCTACTAATTACTTTGTCATAGCTCTAAA
>NW_015749431.1:0-460 GCF_001515625.1 Sinocyclocheilus rhinocerous
AAATTTTATAGGTAAAAATGTAAAACCTACATATATTCTTATATTCTATAACATATTCAAGGTTTTGTTGTTGTTGCATTTAGTGTAATTTCATCTGTTCAAGTGTAATTCAGCCACCCTATTCCACAATACTTATAACCCTTCATTGTTTTTGAACAATTTAAAAAATATATTGCCTTATTAAACTTTACATTATCAGTAGATTAGCAAGCTACAGTTTCAGAGTAGCACATATTCTTATATGGGCTAACCACAGTGTTGTTGTATGTAGACAGATGCTGGAGGCAACAGGTTGTTGGCAGCGGAAGAAGAAGGACAGAACTGCGGGAATCGCGATGCGTTTGAGGCATTGCTTATGGTATATTTTTCCTGTTTTTCTTTCCATTACCCTAAAACTCAGTACCTGAGGGATCTTATCAATAATTCAACATCAAATAAACTCCTCTAGTACCCAAACGCC
>NW_015749432.1:0-460 GCF_001515625.1 Sinocyclocheilus rhinocerous
TGTATTATGCATATACATGTTGACATATGGCTTATTTCCAGAATCATTAGATGATATTAATAATTAAAGTTTAAAGTGCCCCCTGCTATTAAAGAGGTCATGAAATGGAGAATCAAAATGTTCTTGATATTTAGACATATTAGAGGTTGTTTAACAATAAAAACAAACAAGTTTCACATGCAAGTTTTAAAACTCAAAACTTACTACCCACTTTAAAATATAAATTATTCTTTTCTACCCATCTGAAATGCCCGGATTTGAAATCGGCCCTTTACCATGTGTCATTGCTGTATGTAATCAAGGAGGAGTGTTCTGAACAACTCATATTTGTCCATCAGTCACAAGAGCGATACTTTTAAAGAAAGAAAAACTTTGCAAACTTTATAAACAAACTACAAGAAACATAACTTAAAAATCTGAAACTGCAAAAAAATAAATCATATATATATATATATATATA
>NW_015749433.1:0-460 GCF_001515625.1 Sinocyclocheilus rhinocerous
AATTCTTTTAATTAAATTTGTGACCTTTACAAATTCTAATAATATCTTGAAAATTTGTGATGAATTTCTTGAATTGATGAATTAAATTCTGAACTGACAAACCACTTATACCTATTGACTTAATTTGATTTTCTAGTTTTAACCTTTCATTTTTATATCTGGTGCATTCTAACAGAACATGCTCTACTGTCTCTGGTTTTTTACAGTTATTACATAAACCTGACTCCTGTTTCCCAAGTCCATGCCTTCCACCGGAGAACTAACAGGTAAATATGCACCTATGGCCAAGTGACGTGCCAAAACCGGAAATGGCAATTTCAAAATAAAACCTATAGTGTTTGATTTTTAAGTTATAATTTACATTTACCTACTTACTGTGCATAGACTGTCCAACATGTTGTAATTATAATAATACTATTTATTTTAATGTTATATAGGCCTATCTTATGTATTTATATTC
>NW_015749434.1:0-460 GCF_001515625.1 Sinocyclocheilus rhinocerous
TTTTGATAATGAACAGGCTGCAATGTCACAAAATATGTTGTGTCTGTATGTGCGTGAGGCGCCGGCGCGATATGGCCATACCAACGCTGGTTGTTCATACAGACAGAAGCAAGACATCATTCAAAACTGTCAAGCTTTTCCAAAATAATGAACACTAGCTACTTTCTGCCGTCTCGGTTTCCTTTCCGTGAACTTTGGATCGCGTCACAATAAACCAAAACTCAGCACATTTTTTTCTTTTGTTTTGCTAATCTGTCAATGATTTAAGTGAAATAGATTTTGTGTATAGGCCAATGTAGGATATTCCTTTTATGTAAGCCTATAGTTTTTTTCTGTTTTCGCCGTTGAATCCATCTTACACTATCCTCAAATAAACTAACGCCGTTAGTTAATAAACTAACTAACGCATTGCCATTGCGACCTATGATGAGTTCACAGCTGAGCGCGGGCATTTCACTCA
>NW_015749435.1:0-460 GCF_001515625.1 Sinocyclocheilus rhinocerous
GTGCTTAAATGTGCTCTAGAAATAAAACTGAACTTGAACTTGATTATGCTTTTACGTTCAAATTAGCACTAAAGTCAGACAATTAAAGTTTCTTTAACTTATATACCACACTAAAAACTGTACTTTTTAGTCTTCTTTCATGAGTCATCAATATTTCTGCCTCATTTTCCCAGAGGGAGAAAAAAAAGTTCATTTAAATTGTGCAATTGTGTATCTTTTAAAAATGAACTTTTGTCAACTTGGACTACAAAACTCTGGATTTCAAGCCGTCTTTAAGACTCCAGAGCAAAAAAAAAACAAAAAAAACAAAACACTTTCCTATGGGTTTGCGTTCACGGACGCAGTGTGATTTATAGCAGTAGATTTCCTTTGACTCATGATTTCGGGAAGATAATATTGATGATTAAGATTTCTCTCCGTCTGAAAGTGCAGACTCCAGCTTTGAGCATTCTGACTGAGT
>NW_015749436.1:0-460 GCF_001515625.1 Sinocyclocheilus rhinocerous
GTTTATAACTCACAATTGCAGGAAACAAAGTCGCAATTGCCTTTTATACTTTCTCTATTTTATGGTGGAAAAAAACAAAACAACAATTGCAAGGTAAACTCAGAACTCAAAGAAAAGTCTGAATTGTGAGATATAAAGTCATAACTACCATTGATTTTGTTTTTTGTTTTTTTGTGGCAGAAACAGGCTTCCATAAATAATCTTCCATACAAAATAAATATTAATGAAGATTTTTTTTTTGTATTTACATTTTTTAAATTATTTTTATATTTTGTTTTTACAGGAGATAAATGCGGAACATCATTGTGAAGAGGATGACGTTGTGTATGAATCTGTTTTCATAAGTAGATGATCAAACTTAAACTTTTTCTGAACACCAGATCCCGCTGTGTGAACGCTTTTACTAAGAACCTAATATATATCAGGAAATCCCAGCAGACACAAAGCAGAATGATTCTGA
>NW_015749437.1:0-460 GCF_001515625.1 Sinocyclocheilus rhinocerous
AAAAAAAAAGATAAATGTAATGCATCCTTGCTGAATAAAAGTATTATTATCTGTCCATACCCTGTCATATAATGAAGTCAAGTGTCTGCAAGATGGTTAAGTTCATGTTACTGTGAGCGATGTCTATTTTTTTCTTTTTTTTTCTGATTTAGGATGCATACATCTGGCCACATACAGCCATCATGATGCCAGAGACTGTCAATGTTCTGGAAGAGTTTGAATACAACCACTCAGAACACCCTGACAACCACATAGAAATATACTAAAAAAATAAATAAATAAATAAAACACTGCAAATGCCTTAGCACACATAGCAACACACAGGCTCCCAAAACCTTAAGATTTTTTTGCAGAGTTAAGCACCACTCATATTTTCTTCATATATGCAAATATCTTGTGTTTGCCTGCTGCTTGTCCTCCAGTCAGTGTCAGAGTGACAGGACTGAACTGCTCTGAGAAG
>NW_015749438.1:0-460 GCF_001515625.1 Sinocyclocheilus rhinocerous
AATCTCAAATCTGGCTGGCATCTGCTTTGAAATGTTGCATCCTTTGAGGAAATACAGTGTTAAACAAAATGAAACTACATTTGAATGGATAATTGTTTAAAAGATGGCTAGTAAATCATTAGTTTTGATAGTAGGGTTTGAAATATAGATATGCAAAACATTATAATAAGGCAGTAAATGTCAAACTGTTGCACCTCCTTCACAGTTGATTTTCCTGCCCATGGCGATATTTTTTACAAGTTTGGTGGCTTTGGTTAGACTGTTAATTGCATCCTCTTTGCACCTGAAAATGAAATAAAGCGTAACAATAATGAAGCATACAAATATTGTATAAAGATGTGATTATAATCTAAGGATACATATAAAACAATACAGTGTACATAAATACAACATTTTAATAAGCTGTAGTGTCTATAATTTGTAGTCTTACACATCTGGCAGAAGCTTTGGAATCAGCTCC
>NW_015749439.1:0-460 GCF_001515625.1 Sinocyclocheilus rhinocerous
AATTTTTTATTAAGTGAATTTGAAGCATGTTTGCATTCACAAATCATGTAATAAAGGAACTGTGCTGATGTCGCAGACATCAGACATCAAAGTTAATTTGAAGTGAAAATACAAGCCAAAATTCTTGCAAACCACTCTGAAACTAATCAAGTGTTGCCCATAACCTGACAGAAACTGTAAGCAATGTAGACTGAATCTAAAAATGGAGATATGAAGAAATCTCAATAACAAAGTCTTTGTGAATAATACAGGACTTGTCAAAAGAGTAAGAAAAAAATTGCTGATGATGTGGAGAATATTATGAGTCACATAATGTAAACACTGACTAGATTTCTTCTGTAGTAACAATGAGTTGTGAAAGCCCTAATTTAGAATGTTTTCCCATCTAATCAACTCGGTTCTGTTGTCTAATCTATGAACTGTAATTCAAGGCCACTCGTCATATTATCCTTTAAAAGCG
>NW_015749440.1:0-460 GCF_001515625.1 Sinocyclocheilus rhinocerous
TGAATCGAATCGAATCATGAGTTGAGTGAATCGTTACATCCCTATAATCAATCATCAACAAACATGGAATTAAAAAGTAGTTGTCTATTTTGAGAGCTCAACTGACACAAATATGTACTGGAATCATGTTTATTTTAGGGCAGTCAACCCAGAATTAAAAAAAATATATATTTTTTCTAGTAATCACATACAGCATCATAAATTCATCTAGTTTAATCTCATGAAAATTGCCATATATCAAGAGCTTTGTAATATTTAACCTCCGATTAAAAAAAAAAAAAAAAAGAAATAAAAAAAGACTATATATTTTTTTAAAACTTATGTAATGCAAAAAATTAAATAGTGATACAGTGCTGTGAAAAAGCTTTTGCCCCCTTCCTGTTTTTTTTTTTTTGCATATTTGTTACACTTTTAATGAATGATTCAGATCATCAAACAAATTTTAATATTACACAAAGAT
>NW_015749441.1:0-458 GCF_001515625.1 Sinocyclocheilus rhinocerous
ATTTTATGTTTATTGTCCCCCCCAACTGTTAGACGAAATTTACGCACCTGCACGTAGTTATAATCACTTTGCTACATCAAAATAAGAAATAAATGGCCTGAAAACATGATCTGTGTGAGTTTTTAGTGAGTAATCAGATGAGTAAAGTAGAGTAAAGATTTAAAGTAAATCTCTGTATCTGTGACCAATATGTATGAGCTTTAATGACTAATGAACCGAATAATTTAAAAAATCTAAAGAAGATTTAAAGAAGGCAGTCGCAGAATGCACTGTGACAAACTTGACAAACGCCTGCATTTGCCATTTTTTTATTTTTTTATTTTTCTTGTCTGGCCTATGTGTCTGCATACAAGCTCAAACCTTAAGCTATTTGAAACCTATATGAGTGTGAAAATAACCTATCTGTTTGCCTGCCTGTCTCTCTCTCTCTCTCACACACACACACACACACACACACA
>NW_015749442.1:0-460 GCF_001515625.1 Sinocyclocheilus rhinocerous
TTGGCTGAGTGGCCATATCTTGATGCTGTTCTCATTCCACACATTCAAGCGGATGTAGAGTTGTTGATTGGTACCAATGCCTCTAAGTTACTTGAGCCCTGGGAAGTTGTAAATAGTCATGGGGATGGACCGTATGCCATTCGAACCCTACTGGGGTGAGTTATAAATGGTTCCATTGGCAGTTATCAAAGTAAATGTTGTACTGCTACAGTGAACAGAATTGATGTAAAAAGATTGGAATTGCTATTGGAGAAGCAATATCAACATGATTTTAATGAGAACATGTTTAAAGACAAAGAAGAAATGTCTAGAGAAGATGCTAAGTTCATGGAGATCATGAAAGGGTCTGTAAACCTCAAAGAAGGACACTACAGTTTGAAACTGCCTTTCAGAAGCAAGGATGTTACTATGCCTAACAATCTCTCCATTGCCAAGCAACGCCTCCTTGGAATAAGAAAAA
>NW_015749443.1:0-459 GCF_001515625.1 Sinocyclocheilus rhinocerous
CTCACCCTCATGTCGTTTCAAACCCGTAAGACCTTTGTTCATCTTAGAAACACAAATTAAGATATTTTTTGATGAAATCTGAGAGCTCTCTGATCCTCCGTAGACAACAACGCAATTGAAATGTTCCCAGGCACAGAAACGTAGCAAGAACATCGGTGCCTGGGAACATTTGAGGATCAGAGCGCTCTCGGATTTCATCAAAAAATATCTTAATTTGTGTTCCTAAGATGAACAAAAGTCTTACGGGTTTGGAACGACATGAGGGTGAATAATTGATGACAGAATTTATTTTTGGGTGAACTATCCCTTTAATTCATCTGCATTAATTGAACTATAAGCCAGGGATATTTTCTTATTTTTGTTCAAAAGAAAATAGGCATGCATGATATTATCGGAATGTTATTGGAATCGGACGATAAAGGCTTAAAATGTAAACAACGACATCAGCTGATTTGAAAA
>NW_015749444.1:0-460 GCF_001515625.1 Sinocyclocheilus rhinocerous
ACAAAATTTACTTAAAACATCAAAGTAGACACTTGCCTTTAATATGCCTATAAAATCACTTTTGTAAATGTGATTTTGTAAAAATATAAAATGTGTGTATATATAATGTATAGTACGTGTAACACTTTTTTCCTATTCACTGCGCAATTTTTACTTTTACTCCTAACAGTTGTTCTCACAGATTGAAAGCATTTGAACTCATTTCATTATCTTTATCTGTGTCTGTAGCTTTCCGTTTGCTCATTTTTTCGCTGTCATGCTTCTTGAAGATTTATAAGCCCATCTTCTGTACCTGGTTTTTCAGGTTTCTTCAGAACATGAAGATCACTTGCATGAGGGTTTTTTATAATATCTTTCAGCCTTATTTAGTTTGATGATTATAGCATGAATCATATTATTTGCATGTTTAAGCACTTACAAAGACATACAGCAAAGTCCACTATTTTTTTATATTGCTAAT
>NW_015749445.1:0-460 GCF_001515625.1 Sinocyclocheilus rhinocerous
TAACAGAGGAAGAACAATGATTTCAAGCACCACCCTCCTTTTAAAACTTCCAGACTGTTATTCTAACTCAATCAGCATGACAGAGTGATCTGTCCAATCGGCTGTATATATCCAAGAACTTGGCACATGTGTTTTAAACTAGATTTTAAAAAAGATGATTCCTTTTCTTTATCATGTTTCCTTTTCTTTATGGCCACGGCTATATATGTCCAAGAACTTGGCACATGTGTTTTAAACTAGATTTTTAAAAAGATGTTTCATTTTCTTTATCATGGACACTCTTATAATTCTTATTTAGTGTATGTATAATCATAAGTTGAATGAAACAGCAGCCTTGACTCATAAGTTCAATTCAAACACTGTGTAAACACATATTGCACCACTTTCCGGATAGACAAGCCATATTTCAGATTCACTGCTGCTGTTCTGAGCCCATGAATGCCATGAACTAAACTGCAGC
>NW_015749446.1:0-460 GCF_001515625.1 Sinocyclocheilus rhinocerous
TGGAGGAATGACTCGGTTGTTCTTTATATATTATACTGATTCACCATCTGCCCCCTTGGTCTTGGAAACTTCAAAGCCAGTGATGTGACCAACCCATCCAATCTTACAATAACCTGTTCTGGAAAAAAAAAACTTTGTCTGTTGAGGTCACATGGTGTCATGTGCTCACAAGAATGACATAGTGAGGAGTAAAGAGGTATAAGTTAACTAACCATAAGAGCTGCAGGTATGACCTTGCGTCTTCACATTGCACATTCTCTGTGTCCTCTTTCTCCTTCTTTTTCTTTCTCACGCGATCCCTTCATCCAGCAGCAGTTCAGTAAAGCGTGCACTGCATCTCCCCATGCAACAACCAGTTAATTGTCAGATTAAATAAACTCAGTCAAGGAGATGAACTCAGAAATCAGAACCTGGGCTTGGGATGATAAATCAGACATGAAAAATGACAACACATGCGCAA
>NW_015749447.1:0-460 GCF_001515625.1 Sinocyclocheilus rhinocerous
AATGAGAATAAGCTGTTTATCATCTGCTCCTTCCACAAACACCCCGACAAACAGAACGTCCCTGGTGCTCAGCACCACTTCTCCCTCGCGGTATGGATGCCGGTACGAGGCGTTCTTATACAGGGCCATTTTTGTGATGAAGTTGCCCTCTTGGGTCGGCAGTGTGAGGTTTATTACACTGTGGACAGCAGAAAAAAAGAGAGGTTATTATCTTTATCATTTGTCACATGTCTAGTGCATCCAACTGTGCATTGTGCATGTAATATGAGATTATGTTATCTGCTGTGTTTGTTATTTATTATAATAAATGTGGTTGTTGACAAAGATAAAAAATATCAAAATATTAGGGTAAGGTACGTATATATATAACCATGGAATATTACGTACTTCAAAGAATACCATAATATTACCTATGTAATCAGTGTTGGGGAAAGTTACTTTTAAAAGTGATGCATTACAA
>NW_015749448.1:0-460 GCF_001515625.1 Sinocyclocheilus rhinocerous
ATTTCTGTGCAACTGCTTCAGTACCTCTGGGTTGGCAATGGGATGTTCCATCTGACCAGCCCCCCACAGTTGGTTTGGTGAGAGGTTTTGCTCTGTTCTCAATGGGTGGTTGTCCCATCCCTCACGGAACAAACTGAGATTGGCTTGCAGTCGGGGCAAAAATACGTAATGGCAGCACAACAGGTGAAGACTGCTGCTCAAATCTAGCATGTCCTGTTCCTCTAGTGTGTGCAAGATTTGGTAAAACACACTGGTGACTCCCATCCAGAGATCACGCCACAGCCTCTCAACTCTTAATTAAAAAAAACAAATTACAAACAACAAATTACATTATTACATTACAAGTCTTTCAAGTAGTAATTCAAGGTCTATTAGACATTTAAATTATCTTAGATGAATCTATCTTGCCTCTGATTGTGCACACTTTTGCCTGCTATAAAGCAGTTGCTGTCTGGCCCAC
>NW_015749449.1:0-460 GCF_001515625.1 Sinocyclocheilus rhinocerous
ACACACACACTCAAGACACACATACAGTGAAAAGTGCTTGCTTTAACATTAACTTTTCACTGCTGTGGCTATAAAATCTGTAACTAGTACGGGTGAATTGATTTTATGTAAGACCGCAGCAAAACGTCAATGAGAATTTCCTCTAAAAAAGCTGGTATAAGACATTGATGTAGCTGGATAGATGTGTGCACAGGTATGAAGCGATCCAAAAACTGCTTACTAAGAATGGATTTAACACACCAGTGAGCATTGACAAGTTTGCAGAATGATGGGGGCATGAGAAAGACGTCAGATGAGCTTCAAGGTGGGAGAAAATTGAACGAATGATTCGGTAACAAATAAAAAGGGGATACATAAACAGAAGGTTTTCTTGCAGTATTTCACTGCATAATGATTAGTCTAATTAATTGCAATTCATTTCAAAGACCAAAAACATGCTGTTGTGTTGTAATGAGATCTA
>NW_015749450.1:0-460 GCF_001515625.1 Sinocyclocheilus rhinocerous
TTAGAGCTATTTTCTGTCACACTTAATTTTAAAGGCACAGTTCACCCAAGCATGACAATCCTGTCGTTCTGTTCTCATTTCAAACCAAAACTGTACACCTGACTTTCTTCTGTGGAACATAAATGATATTTTGAGAAACATACATAAGTGCTTGTTTTTTTTGTCCATACAAAGGAAGTCAGTGGTTTAACAAGACTCTTATATCTTCTTTTAAAATATCTTGTTTTCTGAAAGTCATTCAGGGTTGGAACAACATGAAGGTGAGGAAGTGATTTTTCATTTTTAGGTGAACTTTCCCTTTAATCACAGATTAGATGTTAATCCAGATGCACTCACCGCAGTGCCGATCTTCTCCAGTGTTTCCTCGTTGATGGGGTAGCGCAGCTTCATCTTACGGTACAGTGGATGTTTCTCATAGTAACTGATTAAATCTACTAAACTGTCAAACTCTGAGGTGCCC
>NW_015749451.1:0-460 GCF_001515625.1 Sinocyclocheilus rhinocerous
ATGAGGGATTCAGTTTTCCCTCCTCGCTGAATATTCATAATATATTCCTTTCTGATGCTTTCCACCGTTGTTTGTTCCAGTTTGGTGCTACGACTTCCCATATCGAGAAGCTGTTAGCTACCAGGAAATCGTTGAATCTGCATCAACGAGAGAAGGAAGGTGTCTCAACTCCTCTCAAACAGGTGTTAGTTGTCTGCCACACGCTGCGTATGATATTTAAAGCGTGGCTTGATCTTCACCCCCAGACAACCCCCTGTCAAAACCCTCCATATTGTGTGAAGTTGGTTGTTTTAAGCCAACAATGTGCTATGCTCTTGACACACGCCGCAAAGTGCATTGCATTTTTATAGTCGGAGTCATTAACATTATTTAACTGCGGACACCACCACCATTTTTCATTTTCAGCGTAACTCTAAAAGCACTTAGGCATAATTATTTCACCACGAGCCGCTTTGTGAGG
>NW_015749452.1:0-460 GCF_001515625.1 Sinocyclocheilus rhinocerous
TTTGGAACAACATGAGGGTGAGTAATTTTCATTTTTGAAAATTAAAACAGAATTTTCATTTTTTGGGTGAACTATCCCTTTAAGGACAGTTACAACTGACATTTAACATTATAATCCTCTGAATGCACACACCACATAGTTCAGCCCGACTGCGAAACCACACACCTGCCGATTGTAGTAACATTTTCACAGTGAGACGAGATCTCACGGAGACTCACAAGATCAAGCATGACTTGTGAAGAAAAACCAAATGGAGGGCGATCAATTTCTTCAGCTGGTTCTCTTGGAGTGAGTTTTGTTTTACAGGAAGAAAAACCGGAGAAAATACAAATATGATCTTTCTTAATACTCCACTGTTGTGGCATGTTTGTGGCTGGCGAGTTTCAGCTGTAGAAGCAGGCAACATCTGGTTGGTCTCTCATTGGCTATCGTGGGTATCACGTCAGAGGCAGCCCGATCA
>NW_015749453.1:0-460 GCF_001515625.1 Sinocyclocheilus rhinocerous
CAAGTGCAGATAACCTGGCTGCCCATCAAAAGTCAACTCCAAATTGCCAACACAAGTCACTGGTGCCCGTGTCACAATTTCCCCTGAAAGATGGGCTGACTGACACGGCCAAACTCGCCAGCAAGTTTGAAGAAGGGCAGGACGTCCTGGCCCGATGGTCAGATGGCCTCTTTTACCTGGGAACTATCTCCAAGGTGTGTACGAGATCTTGTACAATCAGACGATAATTATTTCAAAATATAAAACACAAATAAATGGATTTCATGTGTTGTTTTGAGTGTACTACATGAAAAGAATTGGCTGCCTGGGGCAACAGTCATTCATACAGTTTAGTGGTCATCATTATACAAAAATATGACCGATCAGAATCATGTACTCTATTGTGTTAAGGAGTGCATTACATGGGTTCTAGAAGTAAAAATCCCTTTTAATGTCTACATAGGGAAATACATTTTAAACA
>NW_015749454.1:0-460 GCF_001515625.1 Sinocyclocheilus rhinocerous
GTAGAAGATGTTTGGGAGACTGTTGAATGACAGGAGAACAAACCACACAAACTACAAGAGGGTGAGGAAAACATAAACATGAATATAAAATAAAGAACTTAGACTGCATTGCACTGGAAACACTTACCTGGTAGCCAGTAAGTAGTGATTATAGTTAAAATGATTGCTCTGATCATGCTGATAACGTTCAAAAAGGCAACAGAAGAAATAACATTACATTTTCAGTGCAATGGCTGCCTCTCTAAATTGTCTCTTCAGCAGTCATAAGAGGGAACAGCCTGAGACTAAGACTGTTGTTCACCTCAGAAAGAAACCACCTAGATGTTAGATGTTAGGTGGTTGCTTATTGGTCCAAATCAAAAAGTTCACCCCCAAACGTCTGTGATATGCTAGTTACAATACAGCTCTGTATCGTCATTCGGTGCAAGTAAATGTGATTATTTTCATCTTCTATATACAA
>NW_015749455.1:0-460 GCF_001515625.1 Sinocyclocheilus rhinocerous
ACTCACTCACACACACACTGTCACTCACTCACACACCCACTCACACTCACTCACACTCACTCACACTGACACTGACACTGACACTGACACACACTCAAACACATAAGCCACACACACACACACACACTCAGAGTCGGTTTGAAGATTCTGTAATGTTATTGAATCATTTCAGGATCAGTTGATATGTCTGTTAGCACATGCTGTAGTGTGCAGTGATGCATCAAATGTCTTCATGACAGAAAATATTTGACCAGCTCTGCAGGGCTGAAACGCTGATGTTTAATGATCATGCACACAGTGTGGATAAACTACAACATGTTAACTGTGTGGATGCTGGATTCACGTCACATTTACCTCAGGAAAGTCATTCAATTGGACTAGAGCCACAATAAAAACTGCATTATGTGCACATTTAAATGTTTCTACTCATTTTGAGTGTTGATTATTAAATAAACTAAAA
>NW_015749456.1:0-460 GCF_001515625.1 Sinocyclocheilus rhinocerous
ACTGAGAACAAATTGCATTTTATTTTCCCTCAGGAGGAAATAGTCTTCAACTATACTGTATTTTCAAGAAAATGCGTCCTGATTATGATTCTGCTTTTCAAGCACACTGGCGAGTCTCATTAACCTACAAGACACCATTGTAAGATTGTCAGCTGCCATTGATTACAGCGAAACCCCCCAGTGGCCAGTGCTGGGAAAGTATCTCTGGCTTCATGAACACAGTATTATTACAGAGGGCAGCAAGCCCTGGGCAGAGGAACTATTGGATCAAAACAAAAGGAAGTTTGGTATAAATGTGTAATCACAAACCCCCCTTTCCCCTGCAGGAAGCATGCTGAACCTGACATGCAGAGCCTTCTTCGGGTACAGTGGGGACATCAGTCCGCTTGTTTACTGGATGAAAGGAGAGAAGTTTATTGAGGACATGGACCAGAGTCGCATTCGAGAGAGTGAAATCAAG
>NW_015749457.1:0-460 GCF_001515625.1 Sinocyclocheilus rhinocerous
TTTTTTTTTTAAAGGACTCTGCCTCCTTGTTTCAGAACACCACCGCATACCACTGCTACCTACATACCCTGAAAATTATCTCTGGTTTTATCTGTAAACATACTGGGGTATGTCACATAACCTGCTTTCTGGAATACCTGTTTTTTCTGGCTCAAGAAGGTGGACTGGTTTTTATCGGTGTTCATCACCACTGTAACTTTTGCTAAACAGCTAATCTGCCCTGGAACAGGTTTTATTCTGGGTAAGAGATCGCAAATCAAAGACGGACCAATCAGTTGTGAGCCGTGCACTCCCCTTGTATCTTTTTGTAATCCATTTTTCTCTGTTTCAAATTAATGCAGTTCACAGTGAAATAATTTTAGAGACAAAATGGCCAGCTTTCGATGGTAATAATTTCTATATTTCTATATGTATGTATATATATATATATATATATTTATATATATGTGACAACTAAACT
>NW_015749458.1:0-459 GCF_001515625.1 Sinocyclocheilus rhinocerous
AAAATACTGTTCTTTTTAGCAGCATCATATGACCCCTTTAAATACCGACAAGCTTCCTGTCCCTTTAAAGAGCAGCACAAGGGTGTGGTCACAAACCAGCATTTCCCCACCAACTCATTTTCAGAAAATGCGGGTGAGTATATGAGAGCTTACAAAGCAGTGCAGTCAACAGTTGACTGTAAAGAGGATAACCAGAAAGACATGAGGAGGCAGAAAGTAATCTGACAAAAAAAAACACTGCATCTGTTTAAAAGAGAACTGGGAAACTCTTGTGTGTAACAGGGAGACAAATCATCTTTTAGTTCAAGTGTATGGGATCTACATTTTCTATTACGTGGGGACTTTTATTTTGACTTTCGACACGGGCGCCGCCATGTTGAGGCTTTAGTAGCACCTGAGCTCGTTGGCCCTGTTCCAAATGGCACCCTAAACCCTCACGGTCTTCCTCTGAGTCCGCAC
>NW_015749459.1:0-460 GCF_001515625.1 Sinocyclocheilus rhinocerous
ATATGAAAGAGAAAAATCAATATGCAGCAGTTCTCGTGGGTCAGATGCCTGGGCTTAACGCTCCACTTTATCACACAACCACACAGCCCGGTCACTTTAAGCGGCCCGCCGCCTCTCTCAGGAGCACCTACGGTGGGCCAAATCGTCAAGGCCCAACACCCCCTTCACGGTCCCAAAGGTGCTCTCAGAACAATGTGTATTATCTCGCCTGTCCTAATACAACTGATAAAAACACACACACACCCTATAGACCTGTGTCATATGTCACACTAAAGCCACACTGTTAACCGATAGCAGCCTAAAATGACACCTCAGCATCTCTACAGGGAAAAGAGTGGCACTCTATTACAAAGACAACATAATACTCCTGTAGACGCACTTTCTATCACTCCGTCTATCTTTTCCCTGTCTTTCTTCTATCCATCTCTCCCTCTATCTTCTCATCTGTTTCCCCTTTCCT
>NW_015749460.1:0-460 GCF_001515625.1 Sinocyclocheilus rhinocerous
ATTTTAATCCTCCTGCAGCACCACACTTTGGGGGAGTGTGGGAGAGGGAGATAAGATCCATTAAGATGTCACTATCTGCGACTATTGGGGCCCAAACAGTACCGGAAGAGGTACTCAGGACTGTTCTAATCGAAGTGGAGAACATCCTTAATTCCAGACCCCTCGGGTATGTGTCTTGTAACGTGGCTGATCCCGATCCAGTAACACCCAACCTTCTTCTCACGGGGCGGCTAGACAACTCCCTACCTATAATCATATACCCTAAAGAAGAGGGCTTGAGTCGTCGCCGTTGGAGACACTCTCAAGTGTTAGCTGACCACTTCTGGTCCTCCTTTATCCGCCATTACCTTCCGAACTTGCAAGTCAGACAGAAATGGCACCATACATTCCCTAATCTAACCACAGGCACGATAGTCATGATAATGGATCCCCAACAGCCCAGAGCACATTGGCCTATTGG
>NW_015749461.1:0-460 GCF_001515625.1 Sinocyclocheilus rhinocerous
ATACTGTGATACTGATTGAAGGATAGGATCTGTGTAACAATATTTGCAGTTGTTTTTGGTGAGATTAATTTAATACATTTTTGATTTTGTTTTTGTTATTGTTTTTTTTGTTTTTTTATTTATCTTAATAAATCTACAGAGATCAAGAAGTTCCTGAGTGACTGTATGACTCAGATCCTGAGTTCCTGGAGAAACTCAGAGCATCACAATCATCACAACCCAGAGAACAGAAGAGCATCAACAGAACATATCTAACTTAGTAAACATGGACAGACACTTGGTACTAATTTTAATCATGACTTCAGGTAAAATACCCTTGTGTTGAGGGAAATAGATATGATAGGATTTAACCAAAATTAGTTTTAAAATGTACACAAATGTTATGTTTGTTTATATGTTTGCAGGTGCAGTGGCAGCAGACCAGATTGGGCCAAATAAGGGTGTAAATGTCATCAGTACA
>NW_015749462.1:0-460 GCF_001515625.1 Sinocyclocheilus rhinocerous
ATATGCACCCGGCACTTTTTTTTTTTTTTATAATTTTGCTGTTTCATGAATGACTTTGTTTCAAAAGTATTTGTTTTACAGTTTAAATTAGCTTAAAAACAAATCAAATGTAAACATAGTCCATGATAATGTGGCAACTATGCCCCTAAGGCATGTTTTCACAAAAGGTCAGCTAAGTTCATGTTTTCACAAAAAAATGCATACATGTGAATTGTTTATTTGTTTGTTTGTTTGTTCATTTATTTATTTTTTAAATACTTTTGTTAATGAGTTAAATGATTTGGCTTAATAAATACATTATAATTTGTGTAAAATTTGTGAATTATTTACTTGCCTTTTGTCAAAATGATGTCACTTCCTGGGAGTCACAATTTTTTTTTGAAACATCAGTAATAGGTTTGTGTCAGCTTGCATGCAAAATGAGATAAACAGTCAACCAACATTTTTGGTCATTAAAATA
>NW_015749463.1:0-460 GCF_001515625.1 Sinocyclocheilus rhinocerous
GGAAAAAAAAGAGTTTTAAGTTGTTTATTGATATAGTGCAACAACAATTAAAAACATTTCACCAGAAAAATACCATATTTTTCTGTGTGTGCTATAATAATCAATAAATTGTTGATTTGTGTGTCCACTTTACATTAAGGATCACATTGACAGGTTACTATCATTTGTAACTCATTACTAAATGGTTCAGAGGTGTTCACTTTACATTAAAGTTCACTTTCACAGGTTATTAATGCATATAGCACATTAATAAATGGTTTACAGGTGTTCACTTTACATTAAGGTTCTCAAGTAACTAATATTATCATTAACATTTTCATTATTAATATCTCATGAAGTCATGGTTGTGATTTTATGTCCCCAATAATTTTGTAATTATTACTGTAGATAGACATCAGGAACTATTGCGGATAATCATGGGTAAGATACAAACAGGTGCATCTCAATAAATTAGAATGTC
>NW_015749464.1:0-460 GCF_001515625.1 Sinocyclocheilus rhinocerous
ATCATCTCATTAGTCCACTTTTTTCAGCCTCATTGTGTTTATACTCACGCTCTTGCACTCCATTCTGACTCACATTTTCCAAGTCATAGATTTTAAGTAAAGAGCTGATGGATGCTTAGTGTTGATGTTGACAGCCTAACTTTGGATTTCCACAAAAATTTGCAGAACAACAGTGATCGTCACCACATATTAAGGCAGATTAGTGTCAAGCTCAGAGTTTGATGGCCATATGAAAACAACTGTTTTCACAACATATAAATCACACATTATTTTAATGTACAATGGTAGATGTTTCAATAGCAACTGATTATTTTTGTAAAGCTTTTGAATGTGTAAAATGATCATGTATTTTTGGGAATGGGAATGCTAATGCGTTATGTTTAAGCTCTTGTGTAAACTAAGTATGGTGACCTGCGGTCCAGGACTCATGCAGGGAGCATTTCTGCTTGAACTTCTCCGC
>NW_015749465.1:0-460 GCF_001515625.1 Sinocyclocheilus rhinocerous
ATTAATATGACTAATTAAAATGCGGCTTCCCTTATGGCTGTCCAATGAGATGTGATTGAAGATGGCAGTAATCAAGATGTGGAAAACTTCATTTTTTTTAACCAGTTGACAGAGCTCGATTCAGTGTGCTTGGAAGAGAAATGGTCACTAACTACGTTACATAGAAATTCCAGGCACATATACACACTGGTTCAGGCCTGCGAAACATCACGGTGGTTGGCCGCTGCCAGAGCTGTATGTTCACACACTCTTCATAAAGCTCAATTTAACTTCTTGTGTGTAATAAATAGAGTTGCCAGATCATTTGGGCCATATGTGCTGTATCACCCTCAAACGCACAGACGGTCTTTCGCTCCGAGTTCTCGGCACGTTGACTGGCAGCGTTCTGGGGACTGAACATGGAAATGTGATCCTCCGCAGCACCTGGGAGTCCTGCAGGAGACAGGATGTGTGTTTGGGT
>NW_015749466.1:0-460 GCF_001515625.1 Sinocyclocheilus rhinocerous
CCACTGTACAAATACACACAGCCTGCCTTAGTGGGAAGGGTGAGACTGTCTTTCTTTAAAGAGCTTATCAATTCTGGGTGCTATTGGGGACAGGCAATCTCTCAAGTCATCTTCCACATTAAGCCGTGCCCTGTATTTTGTCTTTATTGCCATTGTGGCTAAGAAAGATGTCTCACAAAGCTATGTTGTTGGGAAAGGCAAAAATATTCTCATGGCATGAAGAGAAACCTCCTTGCACTCATTTTCAACCATGGGCCAAAATTCAGCTGGGCCCTGCGGATTAAATCTCATCCTGAGAGTGTGATCACTGGATAATTCAAAAAGTTTATCTTCAGCCTTTCCGCTGAGGCCACTGGCCATAACATCACGAGAATCTCGGATCTCTGACCCAGTCATTTTTCTCCATATCAGTGAAGCAGTGACTGAAATGTTCATTCAGCAAGATGAGGTGACTGGTAAT
>NW_015749467.1:0-460 GCF_001515625.1 Sinocyclocheilus rhinocerous
ATTACACACGTTTCATCGTTGTATAAGATACATAATTAATCAGCATGTATGATCGAGCTCCCAGGTTCACACACTTGACATTAAGCGGCACCACGTCTGAAATTGGACCAGGATCGTATAATATCAGCGGGTCTCTGAGCGGTAAAAGGGGTGAGTTTCGTTTTAACACGAAATAGTCATTTTTAAAACCTAAACCTGCCAAGAAACACAGATATCACTCTTAAGGCGTATTAAGAGGTTCCTCAATGGTTCTTTGCAGAACCCTCTTCTTCCCAAGATCCATTATGAAGACTATAGTTCTTCATTATAGGTTCTTACGATCATATAGTGTTTTATTTATAGGACTAGATGAATTTTCTAAAAACTAGAGAACAAATAAAGAACTTAAAAAGTTTCTCATACGTCATTAGATTGTGCAACCCTTTTTGGTTATTATTTGAACCTCTGTTTTTAAGAGTTT
>NW_015749468.1:0-460 GCF_001515625.1 Sinocyclocheilus rhinocerous
AATATGCATTGTATTAAATTTTACATAGTTTATATAGTTTTTTTTTTACTTCTTTATTAGCTAAATGAAATGAATACATGTAAAAATTAATAAAATGTAAATTTATACACATGTATTTATTGTATATATTTATATTATTATTTATTTTTTGATGCCATTTATTTATGATATTTATTTATTGCCAAATGAATAAACGTAAAAAAAAATATATATATATACACTGTAGTATTTTAATAATAAAACATAGGCCAAAGGTTTTTCTTAAAATCTTTAATATTTGTAAGTAATATTTTACTTTCAAATAAAAATTTATATATAATAAATGATACTATATTGTTGCATGATCATTATTGCTGATCTTTAAATGTTTGGCGATGTTTTATGCAAACACAGACAAAGACAGGCTAATTCCTGTGCTAATGTCCATGCGTCACACCTTTGGCTCGCTCCTCCAGGATGG
>NW_015749469.1:0-460 GCF_001515625.1 Sinocyclocheilus rhinocerous
GATAAACTAGTGTAGTCAAACTAGCTGTTACTTACAGGAATATTTGGCTTTATTTTCACATCATTTTCAATAATTTGATAAGTGTGTATGATGGTTGGAGGGGAGTTGATGAAAAATAAGGGGAACTGGTGCAAGATTATTAACTAAATCTGAAACTAAATCCATAAAGAAATAGTTTTGAGAAAAAAAAATGTTAACTGAAATTAAAAATTTAAAACACTTTTTTTCAGCTAATTTCTATTTTTTATTTAAATTTAGTTTTTAGTTTGCCATTTTTTATAATTTTTTAAATGTATAGCAATTTCTGAGTGAAAATTAAGTAAATGCTACACAATTTTTTAATAGCAATGGTACAATTAGCACTTCTTAATCAGAACAGTATTTTTCTTGCACAACAAATGTATTTGAATGAATGAATCTAAAGCCTCGTACACACCGGGACGATTATCGCGCGCGCTTA
>NW_015749470.1:0-460 GCF_001515625.1 Sinocyclocheilus rhinocerous
ACAAGTAATCCACACCACTCCAGTTCATCAGTTAATGTCTTGTGAGGCGTGATTGTAAGAAACAAATCCATCATTAAGACGTTTTAACTTTAAAGTGTTGCTTCTGGCTAAAATATCAGTCCTCTTTCCATAATATTGATAAGTCTTCTTGTCTGAATCATGAGAGAAATATACACAGATCAAACACCATTTGCAAGCAAAAGCAGTCTAAAACGGTTCTAAACAAATATGCTTATTTTTGATCTGAGAGAACAACAAGAGAATGGACTTTTTCTCCGGAAGAATCATTATGATGAATTATGGAGTGGCATTTTGGCCAGAAGCGACAGTATAAAGTTAAAACACATTAATGATGGATTTGTTTCTTATAAACACTCAGGTTTTTGCTTCACAAGAAGTTAATGAATTGACTTGAGAGGTGTGCATTACTTGTGGATTATTGTGATGTTTTTATCAGCTG
>NW_015749471.1:0-460 GCF_001515625.1 Sinocyclocheilus rhinocerous
ATTCAGTGTTTACTATGATGATTGTATGATATGGCTTTCAGAGTCATCTGTGAAGGGAGAGATGCCTACAGACCCTGTCACTGTCCCATGTCTCCTGGGTCTGGGTGGTTCCTCTCAAGAAGATCTTTATCAGCTTCAATTAAAACCAGTCCCTCTGCTCTCTTTTCTGAGTTGGCTTCACGTAAACAAAGAAACCTACAGCACAAACATACAGATCATAAACGCAACCTCTCTTGATTAACTTTTTCTTCCTATATGACAGCACAAGAAATGTGAAATTCTTATTTACAATAGTTTTCTTTTGAGCAGCGTAGAAACCAGCTCGAAACCTACATGAAATCTGCGTGGCAATGTGAAATTCCCAAATACGTGGACAGTGTAGTAACTCATTACATGTAATCTGGATTACATAATCAGATTCCAAAAATTGTAAAGTACCGTATTGTCCCGAATATAAGAC
>NW_015749472.1:0-460 GCF_001515625.1 Sinocyclocheilus rhinocerous
TACAGCATTATTTCTTTGCATTTCATTAATGAGAATATGACTTTTTTTAAATCCTTTTAAATATGGTACCATAAAAACCAAATATGATTTTTAAAAAGTCTTTAAAAATATTGTAATGATCTCACAATGTAAAATATCTTGATAGCACCAAATAATTATTTTATTTAAAAAAAAATATATATATATAATCTTATCTTTTGATACAGGGTTTAAATATGACCTAGACATATTACTGACAGGTTTCATGAAATGTTAACTAAATCTATGATAAACTGCTATTCGGTAATAGAAATGAAGCTAAAATTAAATCAAATACAAATATTAGATGAAACTTGAACAAAACGTAAGAATGTTGCATAGAAATGTGTGTAGGTGTGTGTGTGTGTTCTTCTATTTGTGAAAATAATAAAAAGTTATTGTACAAAAAAATTGTTGTCTTGGCTGAAATAAATTTAAGTTA
>NW_015749473.1:0-460 GCF_001515625.1 Sinocyclocheilus rhinocerous
TGTCCCTGGAACATAATTCACGGTAAAAAAAAAGATTCAGCGTATGAATTCAGTTGTCCTGAAAGGCAGGGGTGTTGGCAAAACACTGCAGTTTTTTTCATTGTGTATGTCAAAGCTAAACAAAAAAAGTAAAATGGGTGGACCCACAGACACACCTTGTTCTGTATCCTCAGCCTGATCCTCTTACCATGTGCTGTAGTCTGTTCTATTTCAAAGCCGTTTAGAGAAGCGACACTTGGCACTTGGCAGCCTCTCATGTGAAATGTTTATTTGAAAGTAGGACATTTATTGTTACATGCTGAAAACCTGTCACCTGATAGACTTGCATAACATCAAAGCGTGACACACATATTCCAGATCAAAACAATATGACAGTCACATGGTTTACCAATCTGTCAAAACTTTCTCTTTCACGAAATGATAGTTCCCTTGGTGAATGTCTTTGCCACCTCAAAAAGCA
>NW_015749474.1:0-460 GCF_001515625.1 Sinocyclocheilus rhinocerous
TGTGTGTGTGTGTGTGTGTGTTTCGCCTCAGATATGCGCTGTAAAGCTCCGGATCAGCAGTGACTGACGCCGATGAGCGCAAACGCGGATCTGCTCTGCTAATAAACAGGATCTGTGCTGGAAAGGGGATTTTTTTTGGGGTCGAGATATTAGGGTAAGTTCTGATGTGTGGCGTTTAATAAGTGACATATAGGATGCATATAGTGGTTGAATCTTTTGCTTTTTGTGATACTCGCATTCAGAGACTCGCGAAGCTTGAGTTGTTAGCGTTTGGATGTGGAGAAACTCTGGAACAGCTCCAAAGAAAAGTGTCCCAAGAGCTTCTGCTCTATTTCTAAACTCGTTATCCAGGTCATTGTTTAAGAAAGGGCTGGAGACACTCAAAGCATTTCTTGCATGTGTGTCCAAGAGTTTGGACTTCAGCTGTGCCTGTCACTTCAGCGACAACTGGTCTGCAACC
>NW_015749475.1:0-460 GCF_001515625.1 Sinocyclocheilus rhinocerous
AAATATTATATGCATTTACTTTTAATACAACTCATCCAGACCTGGAAGTCACAATTTTAAAATGGTCTGTTTTTTCCAGGTTGTCTATTACCATGCTACAGATACATTTTAAATGAAGAAGACACAAAAAAGGAAACTTGGTCAATTAACAAAAAAGGAAAAAAGGCCTTAAGCTGAATATTCAGTCTCTCCCTCAGTCAAATGATGAGCTGCTGCCGCTGCTGGTATCAACCAATAAAAATAAACTCTGTGCAGCATTAAAAGATAATCTACCTTTCCTGTTTTTATGCAATGTATAATCAGCTCTCTTCTTTTCAGAGATTAGCATGCATAGCTATTGAAGCACATGAAGGATTGCGTCACTAATATTTAGTACTGATAAATCTATTGCTATCAATTGCTCAGTATCACAAAAATGATAAAGCACTGATGATCCTGCTCATTCTCCAGCACTTCTCAA
>NW_015749476.1:0-460 GCF_001515625.1 Sinocyclocheilus rhinocerous
ATGGTCAAGGATTACAATGATACCATATAGTACAACATAAACTGTTCAGTTGGATAGTTATTGGTGAATTCAATGACGTTGTGAAATAGAAATTTACAGCATCTGAGAACCTAAGCTGGACTTTATAATATCAGGTCTGTTGCATGCATGTTTTGTAGAGTTTAAATTGCTTAATCCTTTGTTCATTAACCCTGACAATACAGTGACTGTAAAGATTCAGTATGACCTTAACATAGCTTAAAAAGAATGTCAAACACAAAGATTTATTTCCAAAAAATCTATTTCAGAAGCAAATTGTTTGATTGTTTTGTTGTTGAACCTATTCTTCACTTTCTCCTTCACAGTCTCCTCCACATTGACACAAAGCTGTGCAATTTAAAGAGGCTTTTTTGCATGCCCCTAGCAGCCTTTCTTTCAGCCACAACTTAAAAGTTCAAGGATGGACTGGCTTGCCTGTGGA
>NW_015749477.1:0-460 GCF_001515625.1 Sinocyclocheilus rhinocerous
AGACATTTATGGATGGCAGCTTCCAAACACCAGATACATGGCTGACATGCTCTCAGCCAATGGATACATGTAAATATCTGATTTCTATTTTTAAAAATATGAAAACGGTTGCAGATATACCTGTTCTTACTTGATTCTTTTGCAGTGCTATATGTCCAGATTTCTTTGTTGGAAAAGAGCCGTGGAGCCCATCTCACGACTGGTCAACATTTCAGCAGTGGCTTGAGGACAAAAAGCCAACAGACATCAAAAAGTACGAGTTCAATAAACGAAATGTTCCTATCTGATGAACTTGACCATACCTTTTAAGTAAAGACTAAACAATCTTGTCGTTTAACCAGGGAAGTGGATGTTGTATTGAAGTATCTGAAGGAACAGTGCGGTGCGAAGCATATAGGTGTTGTGGGCTTCTGCTGGGGTGGTGTTGCGACACACTACATTGCTCTTCAGTATCAGGAAA
>NW_015749478.1:0-460 GCF_001515625.1 Sinocyclocheilus rhinocerous
AGAGGGATTTGTGAACGCTTATTGATTTTCATGTCTGAATTTTCTGCAGCAGCCACAGCAGGTTCTGTTCTTTGCTTCAGGTTCATTCCATGGCAATTCATTAAAAAATAAATGGGCACTGCGCAGTGGGTAGAAGTACATCTAACAGTGTGTTTTCACTGAGGCCCTCACATCTCACTGCGTCACATTCGTTCTATGAATAACATTTCACAGACGGCCGCTTTGACTGTAGTTTGTGCTTCGCTCCAGTAAAATGTGTAACCCTACTGTCTCACGTTAAACATACTATGCCACTCACTTTCCTTTTTAGCCCTCTTCTTTTTTTTATCCTTCTTTTATTAAATCCATATTTTTTTCAAAACATGCATGGTTATTTTCAATAATCCTTAAAGTTGAATTTTATATTTACTGGTTGCTAGGGTGTTCTGAATGGTTGTCAGGTTTTTTTTTTTTTTTTTTA
>NW_015749479.1:0-460 GCF_001515625.1 Sinocyclocheilus rhinocerous
AGGAGCATGTTGTGAGGCATGTGCTCAAAGCCAAACCAGCTTTCTGAGGTTTTCATTGGGATCTTTAACCAGTCTCTCTCGAAAACCTCTAAAATCATTACAACTTACCTGAAGTCTGCCACAATCATTCCACTGCCGAAAAAGACCTCCACCAGCAGCCTCAACGATTATCATCCATTGCACCGGTCATCACACTGCGCTTTTAGAGTCTGGTTCTATAGCATATCAAATCCAGTCTCAAACTCACCTTTTATCCACACCTGTTCACTTATAGAGTTACAGACGATGCCATCATCACTGCCCTGCACATCAAGGGAGCTATTTGAGGATACTGTTTATATACTTTAACACAGTCTTCCCAGGTAGATTGGTAGCCAAACTTGATGACTTAAGAATTTCACAGTCCATCTGCCATTGGATAAAGGACCATCTCTTTTCCTTCCTCACACTCAGCACTGGT
>NW_015749480.1:0-460 GCF_001515625.1 Sinocyclocheilus rhinocerous
AGTGATATTGGGTTGTGTAACACTATATTATAAAACAGACTGTATGCTGCTCTCTAGTGTTGAATCAGTGTTGGAATGGCACAGTATTTTTTATTATCAGAAATGTATCTAATTGTCATTTTTTTGTCTTTAAAAGTAAAATATTGTATAAATGTGTGAAACATCACAATCAAATGAATGAAGATGAAGCTTATTTTAGACCCATCAAGATATTGTGCATTGTGACATTATTTTTATGACATTTCCCCTCCCAGTTCTCATATAGTGGAAAAAAAACTATGCAATTAATTGTGGTGCTTCTTGTTGATTTTGAAGTAAAAATAGAAATAGACTGTTGTACTCAGTTACACATGTAATGCTTCAAGTGCATGAAACAAAAATCAAATGATCAAAAAAATAAAAATATATATTTATATATATTTATATATTTTCACTGCACTTTCTTCACTTTGCAAATGTG
>NW_015749481.1:0-460 GCF_001515625.1 Sinocyclocheilus rhinocerous
CCTCCATCCCATCATGACGGTCCATAGCAACCACTGCTTCCCTAGCAACAAAACAAAAACACAGGATCACCACAATGTTCAAAACTATACTGTATATATCATAAATTACGCAAACACTTCAACAATATAAACCCATAATGGATGGATTAACCAAATTCTCTTTCATGAGCAATGTCAACTAACCAACCAATGAATTAAGTAGCTCATAAAAATGTAAAATTGAAATACATTTTTAAAAATAAAAACAATCAAAATAAGACATTAAAAATAAATAATAAAATCAAAATAAGACACTTACTAAAATAAAAAAATATATAAAAAATATTAAATTAAAAGAAATAATAAAAACAAAAACAATCAACTAAATAACAACTAAAACAATCAATAACAACTAATTCATACAAATGTAAAATTAAAAAAAAATAATAATAAAAAAAAATAAAAAAATAAAAATTAATTA
>NW_015749482.1:0-460 GCF_001515625.1 Sinocyclocheilus rhinocerous
TAACTGAGAGAAGCGCTCGCCAGAGACCGCTGCGCCCTGGAACACTGGCAGAGATGGCAGATCGATCTCCTGAGGGCACTGGGGAGAGACGGGCACCGTGTAATGCGGTGTAAACCTGTCCTCCCCAGAAGGGTCTGCCCTCCCCAGTCCTGAGCCCCAAATATCAGGACTTTTTGGCTGAGAACTTCTTAGCCTGAAGTACGGTCCACAGATCTGGCTTAGGCTTAGAAGCCGCTCTGTTTCTGAGCCTCCCTGTATGAGGAGCTGGCACGCGGAGGGCACTGCTCATACCCAGCAGTCCCCAGAGCTGAAGCGCAGCGAGGGAGGAACCGCTAAAATGCCGCCGCCTGTTTACGAGCCTCCTGGTACCTGTCGAACAGGCCAGAAGGCACAAGCGGGACGTCCTTGTGAGGCGCAAGGAGGAAGACCCTGTCTTTCTCTTTCATGTCTGACAGGGTCA
>NW_015749483.1:0-460 GCF_001515625.1 Sinocyclocheilus rhinocerous
AGATGTTTATGATTTAGAATGTATGTAAAACTGACGTCTTAAAGATGTCTATCAGATGTTCGTACACAGCAGATGCTTTCCAGATGAAGTGTTCTTTAACAGACATCTTGCAGACGTACGTGTGCTATCTGGGAGCTACCACAAGGATGTGAGTTTACCTTCTTGATCAGTCAGACAACAATTGTAGTCCTTAACTGGCTGTATGGTGTGGCCTGCAAATCGACACAACTACTGACAGTTTTTAAAACACTCAACATTACGTGATTACTGGTGTTTCTAAATGTGTGTATCCTTTTCTTTTTTTTTTTACCCTTCTGGAAAATGAAACTCCCAATAGGTTATTTGATTATGTAGGCTAATTTTTAGTTTTGTCATTTTTGTTTTCTTAAAGTTATTAATATTTTCACCACAAAGTCTTTACAGTAGTGGTTTGTGTTTTACAGCACTCTGTGATGGAAAG
>NW_015749484.1:0-460 GCF_001515625.1 Sinocyclocheilus rhinocerous
CACAAAGAATGTAATAAAATTAAATAATGTAATGTAATGTAAAACTAAAGTATATATTTATATTAAGAATATAGCATATAAGAAAAAAGTGAGAAAATAATATTAAAATAAGGAGATAAATAAATATGAACGAATGAATGATTTCAGCTAAGGTCACTATAATGAAGGCAGATGTTACAGTAATAGAGTGCAGGTGCAGATTAGAGCTACTGATGGATGAGGTTAGTTTCTACATCCTGAGACCAAACACCTATAAACACATTATTATTAAACGTCCATACGATCGCTGGAGCTCGTGAAGCACATTCACTGCATGTGAACCGTCACACTATGTTTGTTAGTCAACTCAAACAGAGAGGGAATTTCAGTTCAAACTGGGTCAGGTCTCTAGCTGCCTGCAAATAAAAAAAAAGACAAAAAAGGCAAGAAAAGAAGGCAGAAACCTCCCAGGGGGACGGAG
>NW_015749485.1:0-460 GCF_001515625.1 Sinocyclocheilus rhinocerous
CATGCTAATTGCCTGCGTAAGAAGAAAAAAAAAAGTCCCTTGAGGTTTTTTTTTTTTCAATATTTTCCAGCAACTAATGAGCTCATCTATAATTACAAATGTGAAAGTTGAGATTTACATGACACGAACATTGTCATTTTGTCTTAGTTTCACCCCAGACATCACACAATTGAGTTTGAAAAAGACAAAGGTGCAGTCAATAAGACAAGAACTTGGCTATTAAAATGAGAGCAAGGCATTTTAATGGACAAGCTTTGACGGTGTTCTTTAAAACGGGAAGCCGACTAATGGATTAGAAGCCAAGAACTCTGGAGAAATCATCGATCTAAAAAATAAAGGAGGGTGCTTTGACAACTTTTCTTATTCTTTTCCTCTTCTTCTTCCCTCTGAAAGATTGTTTAAGACATACCTCAGTAGACGCTCAGATGAGAGACTTGATTATTGACAGGACTGGTCTTTA
>NW_015749486.1:0-460 GCF_001515625.1 Sinocyclocheilus rhinocerous
TGAGTCTCGAAACCGGGAACCACAAATAAGTTTAAAATGTCAACTACCCGACAGGGAGAAACTGTTTTCCTAGCCTCATAAAATTATTTTGGATTTTAGTGTTTTTCTAGCACTCTTGCACACGTTTAACACTCTCCCTCACTTCATGAAAAAGAGGAGGGAAGTAGGAGGAGGTGTAAGTTATAATGGCCTGGCCTCACAACGAATTAAAATGCAACATTATATCGTTCGACCCTGTTCGTTTGGAGGCCATAACAGGCATCTCTCTCGCTTCTCAATAGAGGTAATAAATTAAGAGTGATGGCTAATTTTAGGCGAAACCCAATCCCTCACCGTAAATTGCAGGCCAAGCGGGACCGTTTAATCAAACTCCGTCTGACTTTGCCGCCAATATTGAAATCAAAGAGTGCGAGGGTTTTGTGAATGTGTGCTGTTTTGCAGTAGGGACAATGTAAAAATC
>NW_015749487.1:0-460 GCF_001515625.1 Sinocyclocheilus rhinocerous
CAGCTGAGTAATGCATTGCCAAGAGATTGACTTGTCAGCGCATTCGCAGAAAGGTGTCCCAGAATGAGGATGGAGTGGAAGTCACAATAAATTATTCGGCCCGCTGCAGCCGCCGGACCACAGCTTATCAAACTAATGCCAGCGGCTGCGCGGGTCGTCCGTCTTATGTTGTCAGCACATTTCTGTTCCAGACGCTGCTTGAAGAAACCCTCGTGCCTGAAACACCTCGATGCTGCACACGTCTGTCTGAAAGAGGGTCGAGCGCCACTCACAACTCAACTGAGGAGGTCCAATTCATGCCTGCGTTTAAATGGGTGTCTAATCAGTTGAGGAAAATTAATATAAATTGACTTAATTAGTCAGTTAAATTAGATTTAAATCAGGCGTAATTAGTCAAAATTAAATTTATTTATGTTTTGTTGCAGTAATGAAGGTCATTACACACACACACACACACACA
>NW_015749488.1:0-460 GCF_001515625.1 Sinocyclocheilus rhinocerous
AGAGTAACACTGCGTGTTTCTAAGCATTTCAGGGGACCTTTAAAGAATTTTTTTGTTTGTTTGTTTAGAAATTAATTAATTTGGGGTCAGAAAGATTTTTTTTTTTAAGAAAATTAATACTTTTATTCAGCAAAGAGGCATTAAATTGATAAAGTGGCAGTAAAGCCATTTGTAATATTACAAAAGGTTTCTATGTCCAATAAATGCTGTTTAACTTTATTTATCAAAGAATCCTGGTATCATGGTTCACACAAAAACATTAAGCAGCAAAAATTGGTTTTTAAAATGAATAAGAACCATTATTAAAAATTGAGCACCAATAATAACTGATAACAACTAAGCACCAAACAGCATATTTTAATGATTTCTAAAGGATCATGTGATGCTGAAGACTGGGTAATGGCTGCTAAAAATTCTTTTATATAAAGCTTTTTTATGAAATCAATTGAACCTTATGGAA
>NW_015749489.1:0-460 GCF_001515625.1 Sinocyclocheilus rhinocerous
CTAACCAACCGATCCACGAGGCTTTGAATTCTTGCGAGCCTCTCTCATCCTTCCTCTCCTGCTGATCCCTTTGTCAGACCGTCTGTGTCACCAATGGCCATCTGCGATAATAAAAGCAATGGCACGTGTAGTGTGAGATCCGCCCCATGGCCAGGGTTATTGGGACAGTGCTCATAACTCTTACAGGCAGCTGGAATGTGCCGATCTCACATGTGGTTTAGTGGTAAGATTATGTAAGAGTTTATATAATCTGCATCAGTAAACGTGAATGACATCTCAAAGCTACAGCCATTAGCTCGCTCCGTGTGAGCGTGTGTGACCCTGTGTGAGTCTACCAGCAGGCTGCAGCAGAGGAGAAGGATGGACACGCAGAAGGGCGACTCGCCAGTAGCCGGTGAGGAAGGTTCCTGCTGCTCGAGCTCACTGAACGGCTCGACTTTGAGCTGGTGCAATTTAGCAA
>NW_015749490.1:0-460 GCF_001515625.1 Sinocyclocheilus rhinocerous
CAGCGACTCCTACTGGTTCAGTGATTCATGCTGCACAAAATTCAGGTGTAATTTCCATTTCGTAAAGAGAGGGGGCAGTACATCACTTATTTTCTGGCCACTATGATGGCTTTAAAATGAACCAAATTTTGCGCAATATTGCAAATAAAACGCATTTATTAGCATATTTTTTTATTTTGGAGATAGAGAACGTTGACTAATTTACCAAATAAAATTTAAAATCAAATAAAAAAAGTACATTTATAAGCTAATACATAAATTCAATCCAGTTTACAATGAGAACGTGATGAAAAACACAAAAGACTGAGTCCCGCTGTATTGCTCAGGCTACACTGCAGTGTCTATTCACAGGCGCGATCCCACTACTGATCGGCACGGGGGCTTTGACCTGCTCCGTTTCCGGCCTGGGCCGATGCACCCCTCCTTAGACGACCTGGTGGTCCCAAGCTCCCCCAGGAGC
>NW_015749491.1:0-460 GCF_001515625.1 Sinocyclocheilus rhinocerous
ATTTAGGATTATTTCAAAATTCCAATTAGCAATTAGCATTAGCCACACATTTTGTATAAAACTAATGGATTCAATGCTTGCATGCAGATCTGTGAGTGTCTTATTTTTCCTAAGAGGGAACATATCACAGTGTTCTGGTGGTGTGTTCTTGTTTTCATGTGCGTTTCGCTTCAGTCCTGCGTTTTCAGCAGTGATGACGGCAGTAGATTGTGAATCACGGCCTGTCTGCACAAGTGTAATGCAAGCGCATGCAGCCTCTCAGACACATATTTATGTTCTAATCAAGGGTATTTGATTCCGCTTTGAAGAATATGTTCTGTGAGACATCTATACTGTTCAGACCCATGAACAGAGCTGAATGCACACACAGGCTCAGATCTGCTGAAGCTCTACCCTTATGTCACTATATTACATCTAGATGAAATAAGTTCAGCGAATAGTTGTATGATGTAGATAATTT
>NW_015749492.1:0-460 GCF_001515625.1 Sinocyclocheilus rhinocerous
CAAGATTAAACATTTCTCTGCTGTGTTTTGAGTCACATGTATATTGTATACTATAAATTGCGTTTCAAAAACAACTACTGGTCAAACTACTTTTCGATCATTACCTTCAGTAAGTATAATGTGGTCGAGCTGGCATTGCTCCCCTTGAAAATAAGGGTAGTGCAATAGCCTGCCACTCCCACAAACTTCTTTAGCAGGCTCCTTCGAGCTTAGCTGTATGGGACCCTCACTCTCCCTATATACTGAGGTATGAGATTGAGAGTGTCAAGGAGCCCTGTGTGCAGTTGTATCAGGTTGAGAGGCTTCCCTTCTGCTGCCCTGCTAGACTGCCCTTTCTGGTTGAGCTTGGCAGTGCTCTTCTCACTGTGGGAGGGTTACCTAAGAGCCTGCTGCTCCCAGAGCAAGCATGTGAGTTCTCTTCTCGATCTTAGAGCCTAGGACTCTGCTTACGGAGCTCCAC
>NW_015749493.1:0-460 GCF_001515625.1 Sinocyclocheilus rhinocerous
ACAGTTGTTTCTTTACAAGTTGAAATTACTTTGGAAAACACAGTTTTCCAGAGACTAATAAGCACCCATGTGTGATATTTAAGTGGATAAATGTTTCAAAACTTACTTTAGCAATTTCAGACATTCCAAAAAATGTAAAACGCCAGCAAGCTTCTCAGCGCCAGAGTCTCCTATTTGGTTTTTCTCAAGGCTGAAAGACAAACAAAGAATCAAGAACATTTTTAAATCTTAAAACACTAAAGGATTTTTTCCCCCCAATCCAAACATAGTCATGAAAACATACGATATCCACCACTGAATACTCACTCCAGATGTTGGAGAGACTGCAGCGAAGGCAGGACCTCTATGAGTTTAGGGAAAAGTTCAGGACCGTTCTGGACTCCGAGCCTGCAATGCAGAACACCACCACATATTATAAAAATAACAAGGATACAGAGGAAACGGAAACAGGAACCGACAG
>NW_015749494.1:0-460 GCF_001515625.1 Sinocyclocheilus rhinocerous
CCCGCACAATCAAATTCAAAACCGCCCAATCTGGCAACACTGACTGAAGCCTGAATTTCATCTTCTTCCATTGCAAGGGTCACATAGAGAGTGTACTGAAATACAACATATATATTTTTTATTCTTTTATTTTAAAAATAAATAAATTAATTAAAGGCTTACATGCAAAGAAGTTAAAAAGCTATACCTCACAGTCTCAGTGAAGACATGGTCCAACAGCCAGGGGGAATTTCATTAACCAAGTTTCTATTTTAAAACAATAATACAACATATTTCAATAAACAACAATATCATCTTGAGCAGTCACAAGTAAAAAAAAAAGAGTTTAAAACAAACTATCTCTCCTCCTGTTACAGCTAGTGGTTTGATTTTACTGTATGACTGAATTACTTCATTCCAAAACTGGAAGCAAAAAACTGAACTATGAAACAAAAGTATGGTGTTAAATGTAAAATAATTC
>NW_015749495.1:0-460 GCF_001515625.1 Sinocyclocheilus rhinocerous
TGCGGGACTGTTCGCTGGATAACCTCATCCGAGTCTGATGAAAACGAAGCAGGCGTTTCGGTGAGACCACAGGATGCTGATCAGCCAACCAGAGCCCGGCATTACTCCTTTTCATCAACATAGATTTATATCACAACCAATCATCTCACGGGGCTCTGTTTGACATGAGTGGTCCCGGGAACCAGACAACCAAAACATTTGATCCTCTTCAAGTGTTGAATACACACTGAAATCACTAGCACATGGTTCAAAGAAACACACACAGGGTCTACAGTATTTCAGAAATCAAGAGCACCACACACTCATGACCCCGCTGACACTGGACCACTCAAAGAAGGAGTATATAAATAAATAAACTGAAACCTGAGAGGGACTTTGTTCTCAAAGGTACAAAAAGAAATGGGTCATTCTACAAAATGAATGTTCCATTCATATCCTTCATATACATGTTTAAAAAAAA
>NW_015749496.1:0-460 GCF_001515625.1 Sinocyclocheilus rhinocerous
TAAATCAGAATAATAGTTTCAGCTATTTATCTGGGTATTAACCTGCAACGCGGTAGTTAATCAAATCGTGATCAATGCTTAATTATGTTGACAGGGGTTATTTATTAATGCTAGTTTAAGTAAGTAATAAAACAAACCAGGCCGAATGCAAATACGAGGGCGAACTTGATCACTTTTTGCTTGTAACGCGGCAGATCTGAAGTGAAATGTGTGGCAAGTACGGCTCGTTTTGTGAAAACAGAATTTCATTAAGGAATCACGAACATACCCGAAGATCATGGTGCCCCGATATAATTCATATATATATATATTACATAATATTACGAAATAAAACTTTGTCCAAAAAAAAAACTGAAATTGTGAGACTCCTGAACACGTTTCCGGGTTTTCTGTAGCGGAAGTCGTCATAGAACCACGGGGTAAAAAAAAAAAATCTATTGCAGTGAACGGGAAACTACAG
>NW_015749497.1:0-459 GCF_001515625.1 Sinocyclocheilus rhinocerous
TTATTTTAAATTGTAATAATATTTCACAGTATTACGGTTTTTACTCTATTTTTGTTCAAATAAATGCAGCCTTGGTGAGACACTTATTCCAAAAATATAAAAAAAATATATTTAAATAAATTAATTATTCCAAACCAAACTTTGCCACCACATAAACGAATTATATTTTAAAGTATATTAAAATATAAAACAATTATTTTGAACTGTAGGCTAATAATATTTCATGATGTTACAGCTTTTACTGTATTTTTGATCAAATAAATGCAGCGCTGATGAGACTTATAATATTACAAATATATGAATTGCAATCATATTTCATGGTATTACTTGTTATTGATGTCATTTTAAAATATATTTATACATATATTTCAATTTACAAATTCACTGAAATGTGAAAAGAAAATATTAAATAAATCATTATTTCGCACTGCATATATTATATTATATTATATTATATTA
>NW_015749498.1:0-460 GCF_001515625.1 Sinocyclocheilus rhinocerous
AGCAGGGATTCGCTGATGAGCTTCTGCTGGGTTCGGGCCTGCTGTGGATGTAGGAAGGCAAAAGTAATTGGCAACTCCTTACACCTTGGTGGAGGGAGAGTTACAGCATCTACTCCGGAGACTGTTTATGTCTGCTCTAGCCAGAGTGATTTTCTGGCTCAGGGGATGGTGGGAGGCCGGGGAAGGAGCGCTTGTTGAAGTCCATAATTAAATCCATAGTCGTCAGCTCCAAAAATCCATCGTTTTAATCATTTCAAATGTGTTCTGCGATTCGATTGTGTGATCTTCCTCTTCCTGTGTCTAATGCTTTTTCTGAATTGGTTTGTAATGAGCATGCCCACGCAAAATATTGAAACACAACAGAAAGTTGTGCAGATTTCCACAGAATTGGAACTACCATCATTCATAAGTTCTGTTTCCATGTTTAGGGCCTTTCGCACCGCTTTAGTTCCAGAACTAA
>NW_015749499.1:0-460 GCF_001515625.1 Sinocyclocheilus rhinocerous
CTGCTTAGTTAAACCTCAAGCATTACTGTTATGTTGTTCCATTGAAAACGTACTGACACCTCATTGCTTTGACAAATCACGAGGAAATTGAACCACAAACGAACCATTTAAATGGTCCGAGATCACTTGGTTTGTTCACATATACAAGCTGAACCACTCCGAGAACATTTGGAGGGCTCAAGCGAACTAGGTGTGAAAACACTGCTCCTCTTCTGGATTCCCTGAAGAATATACCTGTACATCCAGAGGAGTGTGGTTCCTGTGATTCCCAGTGTCCAGAGGATGGATAGGAAGATCTGATGCTGAATGATGATGAAAGCTGCAGACAGATTCAGTGTTGTGAGGATGGATGATTATGGTCTATACAAACAACTTTCTCTTTCTTTCTCAGGAAAGAGGATATGATCAGAGCTGTGGAGGATGATATAGTCCAAGAGAAACAGGCTGCCCAAAACATAAT
>NW_015749500.1:0-460 GCF_001515625.1 Sinocyclocheilus rhinocerous
GAGTATCAGCAATGTACAGGTCCTACTGGAGTACCATATTGCTTATCTAAACGTGAGTATTTACAGTACAGCCGCAGCGATGAAGGGCCGCCGATGTGTTGGAGAAACTAGAGCGCTTGTTTGTGTTGCGCAGGAGGTGGAACAGCTGCGACTGGAGCGGCTGCAGATTGATGAGCAGCTGCGGCAGATCGGGATGGGCTACAGGCCCGTCCCAAACCGACCCGCCGATAAGGACAAGAGGTCCGCCACTGAAGAGAGCAGCACCCATATCAACCGCTCCTACTCCGGCAGGGGCCGCGGCCGCCGGGGGCCCGCATACACGTCTGGCTACGGTAGGGCTTCCGTTTCCGGGTGAACCTCTCTAAATCACTCGAAAACACGTCCAGGTCATACTTCACCACATATGTGACCCTGGAGCACAAAAACAGTGTTAAGTCGCTGGGGTATATTTGTAGCAATA
>NW_015749501.1:0-460 GCF_001515625.1 Sinocyclocheilus rhinocerous
TTTTTTAAAAGATGTCTTATTTAGTCTGTCTTGTGTTGTTTAGTTGTGAAATATTTCCATTCATTAAATTAATCCTGTATTTTTCTGTTTATTTTAATAGTCTGTTTTTATTCCTGAAAATTCAGTAACCCAAGGTGCAGAGAGAATAGATCTTTATATTAGAAAAAAAATTATCCAAATTTGTCTTTTTAACTTTTTTTTTTTCAAATCCTGTTCTTTTTTCTTTTTCTTTTTTTTTTTTAATCTTGTTGCCTTTCATTTTTTTAAGGCAACAAATATTGAAGTTTTTTATTGAAAAGACTAAATTTTCTATGATGTTATTTTGCAATCAGATAGTCACTGTAAATGCTGTAAAGGCCCACTGATAACATTTTATTGTCCAGTTCATTAGAAAACCATCATGCATTGATGCTTCAAGGATCTCAACAGCCAAATTGTTCATAAGAAGAACCTTTGTAAA
>NW_015749502.1:0-460 GCF_001515625.1 Sinocyclocheilus rhinocerous
CCTGTTTGTAGTTTAGTTCTCATTACCTTTTTTTGTGTTTTCAGCCCTGGTTTCCCTGAGTTTCTTGGTCAGTATGTGTTTTGTTCTGTTCTTGTTTTATTTCTTCCATTAAATACGCTGCATTTAGATTCTTTGTTTCCCAGCTTCTTCGTCCTTTCATTACACACAATAGTGCATCTGTTTTGTGTGGAACTGCAGAGTCAGGACGTGACCAGCAACACGTCTCAGTGGCTCAAAATCCACAGATCTTCAAATAACATCTGATTTGTTGGACTGGTTCATTACCAACCTGTAATGTAGCAATTTGCCTCATTTGGAAACATAAGCGCGATATTATTAGGCGGTGTGTAAGTGTCAGAATGAATGACTTAAGTGTGCCAAAGTTCTTTTGAAGTTGAGGAAGTGCAGGGGTAGAGGAAGTTCCCTTTCAGTCGGTCACTCTCGACGTCACGTCGGATGA
>NW_015749503.1:0-460 GCF_001515625.1 Sinocyclocheilus rhinocerous
TATATATATATATATATATGTTATGAATATCTGCATTTATAATGGTAATCAGCCATTCTACTCTAGATTTCATGTCTGTTAACCACTAGTTAAAAATAAACTCTGTTTTACAGTTAAAGATATTTCTCATGAAAAAACATGGCCTGTTTATTTGTGTTGTGCAGCAAAAAGCAAAAACAAAGAACAAAAAAGAGTTTCAGGTGTACTCCATCAACCATATTTGCACATTTCCAACCCATGGCTCTAACACTGATTTAGGGTTGAAACGTCAATAAAAATCCGAGCTCGGCGCGAGAAGCTCTCCAGGAAGGCTCTGCGGATGTATTCTTCTGAAACTCCATCAGGTACGATGACTTGAGAAATTGTGGTACTTTGACCGGCCCTCCGTCTGACGTTCACCTGGATCTGCAGGTTGTAGTACAACTGATTGTTGCGGTTGAAGGTGCCCTGCCTGTCGATA
>NW_015749504.1:0-460 GCF_001515625.1 Sinocyclocheilus rhinocerous
TATGACCTTAAATTTGCAAAATCAAATTTAATACTTTTTAAGGACTCGCGGGAACCCTGTAAAGGTGCAGTGGGACTTATAGGTTGAGAAAACTTCGCTCTGAAGGAGCAAGGATGAAGGTGTTTGACACCGTATCTCTGTACAATCAATGATTACTTGCGTGTCGCTGTAGATGCCCTCAAAGTCATGTGGAAGACTGGCCTTCACAGCTGCAGGAGACATCCATATACAGACCGAGCCCAGTAAGCTGTAGAGGAAGTTGGCCAAGGTAATGATGATTCGGCTGACTGTTGTTAAATGTTAAATCTAGTTAAATCTAAATCTGATGTTAAATCTGTGACTCAACTCTCTCTGGGTACAGCCAGTGGATAGGTATGTGAGGAAGAGAGAGCTCATCTATCGGTAGCAGTTTCTGGGGGGAGACATGCTTAATGAGTGTTAATTCAAAGCCATCCTTTTC
>NW_015749505.1:0-460 GCF_001515625.1 Sinocyclocheilus rhinocerous
TAATAATAGGCATGCTAATAAGCAACTAGTTCATAGTGAGAATTGTTTTATACATAGTTTTTCACCAAAAGAGAGCTTTTAGTATATACTAAAGTGTTTACTAAAGTGTTACCGTTGAATTTTTACTTGTGTGCGTGAAATTGTGTGAAATGTATGCATAGTTCATATAGGTGAAAATACATCAATAATGGATTGCTTCCAGGAACTCAATGTCTTGTCAATGAGCTGTCATGTCTTGCATGCTACATTACATTTGCTTTCGCTTCACCGGCCTGTTGCTGCACTGAAGCTCTGTTCTGACGCTCTCTGTGTGTTTGTGTTATTGTAGGTGTCCACTCTTCCTGTGGAGAGGAGAACGCTGAAGTCCACTGTGCCAGAGGGAGCCGACACACATGCTGAATGTCTGCTGGTCAGACAGGTGAGTGCTGCATGTGTGGCTTTGCTTCGGATCCCATGTAAA
>NW_015749506.1:0-460 GCF_001515625.1 Sinocyclocheilus rhinocerous
CATGTGTGCCTGCAGATGCTGCAGTGACATCATCACCGTGTAAACGTCTCCTGACTGTTACGATTTGTGATATCAAAGGCAGAAAATATGTCATTCTAAAATCAGACTTTTGCATGAGAGGATTAAATAGTCAACGACTACATTTGATTTCATGCTCATTTCACATTATCAGCACAAACAGAAAGCAGATACATAGCATTATGCTAAAGTATTGAATTCACAGAAAGTTGAATTGTAGCATAAAAGAATTGTATATTTATATGAACTCGTGTAAAATATGACTTAACTCACCTCACTGCCCTCAAACTTCACATTGACAAAAATCTTTTTGTCACTGCACGATTTCCCAGATTGTGCCACTACAGAGCACGGCTCCAAGTCACATGTGAAGTTGTACTCCATCCATTGATCCCATGGCAACATCTGACGCACCTGAGCACGCTCTTCACAAAATGTCCGC
>NW_015749507.1:0-460 GCF_001515625.1 Sinocyclocheilus rhinocerous
TCAGGTGCCCAGAGGCCCTGTTCCAGCCATCCTTCTTGGGTAGGTATCCTGACAAACACTACCTGGTCTATGTACTTCTAGATTTGAGTTGTAGAACATTGAGGAATTTGGGTTAACTATTCATCTTCCTTTTGCAGGTATGGAGTCTTGCGGTATCCATGAGACCACCTTCAACTCCATCATGAAGTGTGACGTTGACATCCGTAAGGACCTGTATGCCAACACTGTATTGTCTGGTGGTACCACCATGTACCCTGGCATTGCTGACAGGATGCAGAAAGAGATCACATCCCTGGCCCCCAGCACAATGAAAATCAAGGTGAGCTAGGCTCTGAGCTATGACTGTTACCTCTCATATCAGTCTATAGCTGAACATTTGTGGCAGCTCTGCATCTTTCTAATCGTTCATCTCTCTACAGATCATTGCCCCACCTGAGCGTAAATACTCTGTCTGGATCGG
>NW_015749508.1:0-460 GCF_001515625.1 Sinocyclocheilus rhinocerous
GTTTTGGCCATACAAATATCTGCAACTGCATCAAATTGCATATTTCTGCTCAATTTGGGCCTCTGATGTGAGCTATAAAAGCCTCAAGTATGAAATATGATAATTTTTCATACTACTATTTCATGTTATGCTTTACAGGGTTGAAGCATGCACCATTTTTTAACCAGATGTGTTGCAATAAAGCAACAAAATATATCTGCACAACAAAATAGATTGCAGAAATAATAATAATAATAAAAACAAAGCATAAATTAAAATGAATATTATTAATTAAAAAGCAGAAATAAAAATATATTTTAAAAAGTTTCTGCATATTTGTTATTGGACAGATAAACAAAAATCTTTGGTCATAAAAAGGCAATATCTGGTAGTCTCTAATTCGGATTATTGTGGCACACTGCGTAGGAGTTTCACATTCAGGCCCTGTCCACACGAACGCGGTTATTTTTAAAACCGCAGC
>NW_015749509.1:0-459 GCF_001515625.1 Sinocyclocheilus rhinocerous
CTCTTCTTTTAAGGCATGGTGAGGCATTAAAATAGACTTATCAGTGTACAATGTATATTGGAATATGGAAAGCCAAAAGGGTCAAAAGGGTCTTATAAGCATTCTGAACTACAATACCGTTCCAAAGTTTGGGGTCAGTAAGATATTTCTTTTAAAATAAATTAAAAAAAATAATATTCAGAAAGGCTGAATTAAATTGATAAAAAGTTATATTAAAGACATTTACAATGCTACATAGGATTTCTATTTCAAATAAAAGCTGTTCTTTTGAACTTTCCATTTATCAAAGAATCCAAAAAATAAAAAAGTATCACAGTTTTCACAAAAATATTCGGCAGCACAACTGGTTTCAATATTGATAATAATCAGAAATGTTTTTTTAAGCAGCAAATCAGCATATTATTATGATTTCTAAAGGATAGTGTGACACTGAAGACTGGAGTAATGATGCTGAAAATT
>NW_015749510.1:0-460 GCF_001515625.1 Sinocyclocheilus rhinocerous
TTAAGGTAACTAACTGCTCTTCTTTGGAAATCAATGTCACATGCAATTTTTCTGTATGGCCTAAAAGTGAACAGTCCATGTCAACTTTTTGAGACTTCAAAAGACTTGTACAGTGTAGTAATGAATCACCTGATTGACTATCACCTTTAGAGGCAAGTTCCTGTAAGAGGGGTCCCAGTCCGCCTCAAGGTCAAGACCCATTCTTGTTAAACATTATAGTCTACATTTGCTTTTATGCTTTTTAAAAAAAAAGCTTTTATGGCTTTTTTTTTTTGCAGAAGTTAGATTGTTTTCTATAAGATTTTACCTTTGTTTGAAGTATAGTTCTCAATCTGTAGATTGTCTGTAGAAGTTTGTTTTCATACAATACTTTTTAAAAATGTTCTGTCCATGTTATATGCCATATGATACATTTTATATATATATATATATATTGTGGCGAGTATCCCGGTTCCAGATC
>NW_015749511.1:0-460 GCF_001515625.1 Sinocyclocheilus rhinocerous
TGTTGGGGTGCCTCCAGGACCAGGGTTGGGAACCACTGCCATAAAACACATTCACGTTTTGTTCTCAATGGCTTACAATCGCACACGAACTGGCACATTTCAGTCTCTGTCAACAGCACAGCAAACATTTCAACTGCAGACTTGTCACGGCAAACCTGAATCCTTCGACTTTACTTCACCAATTGTGAGCAACCACAGAAAATTAAAAAAATTAAAAAATATTGGGAAATGATTTAACCACTCAAATGACTACATTTGAATGAACAATTAAAAAAGAAAAAAGAAAACCAAATAAAATCGCCAGACGCAACTTGACCAATTAGACTTTTGTATTCGTAAAACAGATTGAAATGCAAGTGTCCCAGAATAACAGTTTGCTTTGACAGGTATGTAATACCATGAAACCAGAAAATCCATTGACCTTGTCCTTCATAAAAGCCTGCAACGTTACAACACTAAA
>NW_015749512.1:0-460 GCF_001515625.1 Sinocyclocheilus rhinocerous
AATGCTTTTATTCATCAAGGATGTGTTAAATTGATAAAAAGTGATAAATACTTATGTTGTTAGAAAATATTTCTATTTTATATATATATATATATATATACACTTCTTCATATATATACTTCAATATCAATTACTGAAATAAATAATTTAAAAAATTTTTTAACAATGCTGTCAGTAGATTTAAAACTGACATTTAAAGGGGAAACTAGAAGTCAGAAAGGCTGTCCTTTGTTTGAAATGAATCGGTCTGATTCTTCTTTCATCCTGGAGTGGGTTTGTCCTCGCACATTCTTTCCTAAGGAAGATTTATACTTGCTCAGCACTTTTATGCACTTGGCTGAGGAGAAATCCCAAACAGAGTTTTACCTTTTGCATTTTAACATGCAGATTTATGGTTTGCAAGCATTTGTACATTCAGACTAGACTAGGAAGGGTTATTCCTTGCCAGGCAAATGTGAGC
>NW_015749513.1:0-460 GCF_001515625.1 Sinocyclocheilus rhinocerous
TTATTGTGACTGTACACAAATAAAAGTAGACCCTTTATAGTTTCACATGATGTCTCACTCTTCTTTGTTTCTGCTGTAATAAGGAACAAATTCAAGTGATTGCGCAGGTGCCTCACGTGCACGCGCACGCGCACACGCACACGCACACGCACACGCACACACACACACAAACACAACATATAACTTCTAGCATACTTGACATTGCAGCCTGTTCATTATCAAAATAAATAAGGTTCAAAACATAATAAATAATAGTTTAGCATCCAAATACGTCATGATGGAAACTGTTGATGGAAATTGTTGAGTGGATTCGTGCAGAGTAAGAGTGAGCCCAACGCCCGTTTCAGTTTCAGCAAAAAATTATTTTTGGCTTGATGTTTAGCTACTTATACTATTTTTCATTATTTTTCTGAATACCGTTAAATTTAAAGGATTTGTTATGGAGTGAGAGGAACTAAAA
>NW_015749514.1:0-460 GCF_001515625.1 Sinocyclocheilus rhinocerous
TAGAACTTTTATGTTGGTAAATATTAAGGGTAAGTGAAAATGAAGTTTGCTCATTCATTCATTCATTCATTCATTCATGCATTCATTTATGTTTAAATAAAATTAATTTTAATTGAATTGAAAATATTGTAAATAAATCAAATAAAAATTATTTATTACATTTGATTCATTTTGATTTACGTATTATTTTAAGTAAAGAAATTATTTATTTTAATTCAATTACAAACATAGTAAATAAATCAAATAAAAAATTAACCGTATTGTCTATTTTGTGAATATAGAAAAATCATCGACTGTTTTATTCTCACAATAGTTAACTTTCACATTTTTGGTTACAGTTAAACTGTATTACATGCAAAATTTAAAAAGTGCACTGCATCGTCTTCATGCAACATTTGAGGCTAATTATAATAAGTTTGTAAGTGCCTAACTAAAGTGTGTTAATAAAATATGCTTCTGT
>NW_015749515.1:0-460 GCF_001515625.1 Sinocyclocheilus rhinocerous
TAAGTGGCATACTTAATGTGGTGTACTGAAAAGTAGCTAAATAAAACAATGTTATGGAACAGAATGTTATTTTAACAACATACATGATTAAACACAGCAGGAAGTCATCTGTACATCTAAAACAGCAACTCTTAATCTATAACTAGCTAACTGAGGCATAATGTTATTGGAATATAATAGCAACGACCCAAAAAGTTGGCTAAGGTAAATGATGTTAAGCTGATATACCAAGTTTATGAAACAGAAGCTTATTTTTATTACAAATAAAGTTATTTTTACACAGAAGACAAAAACTTGAATCTAAAACTAGCTGAGTAAAATGTTATATTATAAGATGTAAAGATGTCAAGGCTATTTACGGATGTCTAATCAAACATGAACTTCCCTAAAACAAGAAGATACCCTACCTTTTGTATAATTACCATGGTCCATTGGCATAATATTTCACACAAAAAAAAAA
>NW_015749516.1:0-460 GCF_001515625.1 Sinocyclocheilus rhinocerous
AAAAATGCTCCTGTATGAGTTTTTGTCTCATATTTATATCATATGGTAAGCGATATCACATGAGCAGCGAGAGCAATATCACACGAGAGCTGTTGTCCCGAATATAACGAGTGCAAATGTGATTTTACACAACAGTTCAGTAAATAAGACGTTTATATTGTTTTATATTTTAAACACAATATTGTCTGTTTTTGCTCCATTTTGCCAACAAAAATATTACCTAATAAAATATTACCAACAAAAATATAAAGTCACAGCAGAATTGTTGTGCGTCTGTGACCAACACAACGGTGTTTAGTTTCTGAATGAATCCGCGTTTTGAACGAATCAGGTGAATCAATGATTCAAAGACCCATTCATAAAGTGAGCCATTTACTCAATTCCTGAATGAATCAGCAGTTTTAACTAATCGAATGAATGAAAGACTCATAAAGACATTTACCGCCACCTGCTGGCAGTT
>NW_015749517.1:0-460 GCF_001515625.1 Sinocyclocheilus rhinocerous
TTTAAATCTGACTGTCTGTTCTGCTACCAGTTGAACATCACGGGTTGTGCTTCCCGTACCATCAGTATGTCAGAGTTTTTCGGCACCAAATTTGAAGATGACATGCAAAATTCATTTCTTGTTAACGTGAACGTCACTGAGGAGGGAACAGGTGAGCTGCTGGCTGATTGGAACCAGTGGCTTGTTTTTATTTGGTGCCTTCATATTTGTGGCATGTTTCCTCCCAGATGTAATGATATCAAAATCCACAACTGTGTCCATTACGTTTCAAGTTGGCATGGTCTCGTTTTTGGAACTCCCAGATTTCTTTAACTATGGATCAATGATGAACGGAGAGGTGAGTAAAGGTTCATCTCTTATTAGACCGTTCTCATTGGTTCCTTTTCCTAACCTTTATTTTTCCAACAGATCTCCGTATCTTATTTCAATGGGACTCCAATTGCAAGCAAGGCAGTCTCTC
>NW_015749518.1:0-460 GCF_001515625.1 Sinocyclocheilus rhinocerous
TTTCAAATAAGTTAACATCATATTGGCATGTTCCCAGTTCGGTTAATGGTCACATTGACAGGTAAACAAATGAAATATTTCTGTTTTTAGTGTTTAAGTGTTTGAATTGTTTTTTAATTTTATTTTACATTTTTATGATTTAATTCATCATTATTTTTTTATCAGCTCAAACTCACTGCAGCTCTTTTGTGAAGGCAAGGGAAACCCTGGTGTGATGATTAATGTTTAATTTTATGATGTTGATAGAAATAAAAAGGAATATATTTTCTTTCTCTTCACTTTTTTAATAACAATATGGCATGTTTAATGGTAAATTTTAATCAGTTTAGATAAAAAGTAATCTTAAAAATTAGTCAGATTACATTACCTAAAATTAGTAACCTAGATTGTTACTAACAACAATTTCCATGTAATCTATGATCAGAAATGGACTACAAATTGTACGTAATATACCCTGCAC
>NW_015749519.1:0-460 GCF_001515625.1 Sinocyclocheilus rhinocerous
TTATTAACTTTTATGTCATTTTGCTCGCTTGGCTGTTTCCTTGTTCTTCTTTATATGCGGTCATTACGCCAGACAATCACTGCATTGCTGATCAAGCTTTCGCGTGTCGATAAATCTGCCTTTTCCTTTCTCACATGAACAAAGTCAAACTCATAAATAAAAAATATTATTTTCTGTAGAGGTCGACGTTTTAATGAGGATCAGATGAGTGAGTTCAGCTTTGAGATTGAAAACCAACCTGTTAGTTCCTCAGTATCTTCATGTTTCACTGTGATTGCATCTTCAATCTGCATGTCTTCACTCTCCTCTTTCATCAACGCCATCTGTGTAATAGTGTGTCAGGTGGATCTCAGCTGCTTCACCGGGACCTTTTCTGTGTTTGGACACGGTCATGTTAAAGATGAGACTAATTAAGAGACGGACAAATAACCAACCTGATAAAATGGTCTGATTAACAAAA
>NW_015749520.1:0-460 GCF_001515625.1 Sinocyclocheilus rhinocerous
TTTCATAACATAGTGCAATGATTGGTCTGATTATTCTTCAGAAAAGGAATCTTAAGCAATAAAACGTTTCTTAACCACATGTCCTAATAATCCCAAAGATCTTCAGTGTTTTAAAAACCATAGATACAAATCTCCAAAAGAAGAAAAAGAAAAGAGAAAAAAAATGATCAGAGAATTGATCGTTGTAAATAGCTCCATTTATCTCGGTGTACTATAAGGTGATATACAGTTAAACGGACGCGGCAATGAGTCAATGGATTAAAAGGCTGGTGAAAGAACAAAAAAAGAGTGAATACATTGCCAAAAAGGAGTAAACTTGACTAACATTGAGGTGCTTTCCAGAGTACAAAAACAAACAAAAAATGTTAAGTCTCAAAGGCTGGTGTTGGCATGTTGGTGTGGGAAGCTGGGATCTCCCTCTTATACAGAAGCTATAACAATCATAAGATGGGGAGAGATA
>NW_015749521.1:0-460 GCF_001515625.1 Sinocyclocheilus rhinocerous
TACTTCCTGTTACTGGGTCGTCCTTTTTAGCAAGGTTTGCAGGGCTTTACAGTATAAATAAACAGGTATCAGAACAAAATTATATTGTTTCAACTCCGGACAGGAGAAAAGCTTCCCAACTCTGTCACGTGAATTTGTTGAAACCATATTTCTCTCGCAAGCGTGAAAACGCTGTCCCAGGTGCTGAAGTAAAGCCTGTAGTGTTAGTTACTGAGGTGAGTAATTTAGGTGTGAAATTTGATTGTACTGAGGGCGAAAGCGTTCCGTCTGCTTGTATCGTTCAACCTCGACTTTGTAACTGAACAATTGACTAAACTGGACGTGATGTTTGAGCATTTGCCTGAAGAACATCGTGACCAATTGATCGGTTTGATATCCGAATTCTCGCCACTTTTCTCTAATACTCCCTCATGTGCTAACTTAATATATCATGATATCGATGTTGGAGATTCTTTGCCCA
>NW_015749522.1:0-460 GCF_001515625.1 Sinocyclocheilus rhinocerous
TTAGTACTTATTACCTTAAAATATTAAACTCAGAATTAATGTAGGCCTAATTATTATAAATTAATTTAAAAATATACATGTGTAAAGCAATACATTTAAAATGTTATTATTAATAACTAATTTTAAATAGAATACTCTTCAAATTTAAAATAAATAGCTTTAATGAGAGTATGTATTTACACACATGCAAATAAGTCAAATTGAAACTGATTTACACAAACATTTCCATAATAAAGAGCTGAAAACATTAAATAATGTTTTTTCTTAGATTCTTAGACTATAATTCCTGACTAAATGAAATCAAGTGAAACATTTTAAAATATGTTTAATTTCATTGAATCTAAATGTGTCACGACGCCAGGATGTTTTTTCAATAAAATATAAAACAACACGATATAAAAGTAATCATCCAGATCCACATCCAGTTCTCAAAAGTCTTGTGAACAAATGTTCTGTATGT
>NW_015749523.1:0-460 GCF_001515625.1 Sinocyclocheilus rhinocerous
TGTGACATGTTTTAAGACGGTATTTGAAATACCACACGGAACTCAAACTTACCTGAATGAAACTCTTGCATGGTTCGGAGAGCGTATAATATTTGAGCATACTGCAGCTCTAAAAAGAGTTTCATGGAAGACTGCCTTACATTAAATCTGTTATATCCACAGGAGCTTCAGTCCATATGCTCAGAGCTGGATTTAAACGTTTAAACCTTCCGTTCTGACAGCTATGACTGCATTCCCATAAATCAGAAATTTTAGAGTAGAAAATCACGGTATGATAAATGTATTATTCAAATGACTTAGTCCGGCGTTCTGACAGACAAACAAAGGGTAGTCAATTGAGCTTTTTCATTAAGGATCAATGGTCCCTTTCTGCTGCTGAAATAGTTTTTCATTCTAGCTGTGGGTGTTAGCTAGAAACCCAAAGTGGCGATACTTAATTTGCTTACAAATGAACACGAGC
>NW_015749524.1:0-460 GCF_001515625.1 Sinocyclocheilus rhinocerous
CTTTTGAACTTTCTATTCATCAAAGAATCCTGAAAAATGCATCACGGTTTTCAACATTGATAGTAAGAAGAAATGTTTTTTGAACAGCAAATCAGCATATTAGAATGATTTCTCAAGGATCATTTGACAATGAAGACTGGAGCAGCAATGCAGAAGATTCAGCTTTAATCACAGGAATAAATTACATTTTAAAATGTATTACAGTAGAAAACGTTTATTTTAAATTGTAATGTCTCACAATATTACTGTATTTACTGTCTGTTTGACCATTTTTTTCTATGTAAATACATAGTAGTTACAGCCACCTAAAATAAAAGAGGCTCCATATCATAACATACTTTGAAGTACCTTGGATTACCATATAATATAGGGTGACCAGATTTCTCATGGTTCAATACAGGACGTGAATGGGGTGGGGGGGGTTTGATACAAGACCGCGATATAAGATATCTAAATTATA
>NW_015749525.1:0-460 GCF_001515625.1 Sinocyclocheilus rhinocerous
TTGCACACGATGTGCGTCTCCGGATAGGATTTCCAGAGGATTCTGTCACACCATGAAGGAACATTGGTCCGCATCTGAGAGACGGGAGGAATTTAAAGAATGCCATCAGGACGCTTCACTTCCTTTGGCAAAGGTCAGAAGACAGGAAGTAGCCGCCTCAGGACCGTAAACATATTCACACAGGATTCTTCCTTCATGCACATGAAGAGCAGCTCACCCAAAAATAAAGATTTCCGGTTAATTTACTCACCTTCAGGCCATCTGACATGTGCTTTTTGTCTTAAGTAGAACCATAAAGAAGATCATTGGTGATTCATATAATGCAAGTCAATGGGTGCCGGCACTTTGAGAGTCAAAAAAGCACATACAGGCAACACACAATTAACCCCCGTGGCTCCTGATGATATATTGAGGCCTTATGAAGCGAAATGATCAGTCTGTGCAAGAAACTGAACATTAT
>NW_015749526.1:0-460 GCF_001515625.1 Sinocyclocheilus rhinocerous
ACAGAATAGCCTTTTTCCCCTTGTTTATTTTCCCTCCTCCATGCTTTTTCTTCTCTCAGGCCAGAAAAGATGGCCAAGTTGCCTGTGATTCTGGGTAATTTGGATGTTACGGTTGATAACGTCGCACCAGATCTGACAAGTAAGGCTTTCATATGCATTTCTAAATGTCTCTCTGCATAAAACAGACATGTTTAATGTTTGGATTGTTTCAGGTCACCTACCTGCTTCTTCTCACTGACTGGTTGATCTCTTGTGCGAATGCAGATTGTGTCACGGCCTCCTATCTTCCTCTTCGTCAGACAGAAGTTGTGGAGCGGAGCAGGGTGGTGTTTGAGGTGGAGGAATTTGTGCCGTCTATCGCTAAATGCTCCCAGCCTTTCACAATTTACAACAACAACCTGTACGTGTATCCACGCCATCTCAAATACGACAGCCAGAAGAGCTTCACCAAGGTAAAACG
>NW_015749527.1:0-460 GCF_001515625.1 Sinocyclocheilus rhinocerous
GAGACTGTCTCCCCCCTCTCCTGGTTGGTCACTTGCTCGCTGAGCTCAGATGGGCTCTGCTCTGATTGGCTGTCTGTGACTGTTGTGCTATTCGCCTCATCGACCTGTCCAGTGCCGTCTTCCTTTTCCCCAGATTTCACTGTGAATGCACATGATGGACACGTAAGCACGACACCTAATTGAAGTACTGCACAAACTGTATAAATAGTTTGGTACACAAATATCTCACGCAGACTATAGAAACTATAGACTATATTTATATAAAAATTTTACAGAAAGTTACTATATAGGCATAGATTTAAATAAATCTATATACATCTCAGGTTTCTTCTCATGGTGTTGGAGTAGAGTTAATCTCTTCCTCCTCTCACCTTCCTCACCCTCTGGTAAATCCTCTGAGCAGGGCATCAGTTCTCCCAGGTTCACTCGCTTCCGCCCCGGTGACCTCTGCCGTCTTGGC
>NW_015749528.1:0-460 GCF_001515625.1 Sinocyclocheilus rhinocerous
AACTACTAACCTAAGTTTTTCATTCATAACAGGTTCCCTGACACAAATGTTTTTATTCTCTTCTTTTTCACTTCAGTGTTAAATATTTACAATGAAGGAGAGAGAGAGAGAGAGATAAAGCGGATGTGCGCAGGAGGAAGTGGTTAGCCCATTGAAGTCTCTTGTCACAGCTTATCTCTAAGGACCTCTTGCCGTTCTGTGTTGAACTTGTACATTCCACTTGTGTTTATCTCTTCTCACTGAAATCTCACCCACTGACACTATTGTCTCAATCAGAACTCGGGAAAAGCACTTTTTGACATGTATTTTTGTCTATCTATTTATATTTAAATGTATATTTTATATATATGCCTAGTTACCAGACATATTGAGCCTTGGTGCACACATGGAACCTGGCAGGTTCGAGTTGCATTATGTCCTGATCCCATTCCTCATCTATTTCTCCCAAAAAAAAAATTTC
>NW_015749529.1:0-460 GCF_001515625.1 Sinocyclocheilus rhinocerous
CGAAATCCTCCAACATTTTTCTTTACAAATCCTCGTTTTGTACTTATAATTGGTGACCAGTGTTTTGTTTTGCTCTCTCCTCTGCTCTTCCACGTTTGTCGCTTCTCACCAGAGCTTATGCTACGCCTACATCCTACGTCATCTGCTGGAACGCCACTCTCTCATGAACACACGTACGACAGTTAGTGGGAGCTAGAGATTACGGTTTATAGAGTTTTAAATATAGATAGATATTTTTCTTACACAAATGTGATGCAATCTATGAAAACCCACCACATGGTGAAATTTTACCTATTATAGGTTTTGATACCATATAAAAGTTGGGTTCAAGCCATTTCCAAAATGTCATTTTTCGTAAAACGTCATTTCGTCCATAGCTTGAACGCAACAAAAGTTATGGCTATCTGAAGTTGGTTGATCACCATGATTTTCAGGAACAGAATTTTGAGAAAAACTGGTT
>NW_015749530.1:0-453 GCF_001515625.1 Sinocyclocheilus rhinocerous
GAAAAAAGTAGCCAGGATATTCTTCAAAAATCTTTTGCTTTTCATGTAAGAAAGATATTCAGGTTTAGAACAACGTAAGGGTGAGTAAATGATGACAAATTTCGTTTTCATTTTATTTAAAACCCAATTTCTTTTCAAATGTGGAGGATTTAGTCAGATTGCATTTTTAGATGGGTTACATGACTGTTTTAGAAGCTCCCAGCTGTTTGGTTGCTTTGACGTGGGTCAGCGACACTAACAGTCATCCGTTCGGTTTCACTTCAAGGGTCAGAAATACATCAGCGCTGACTGAGAGTGTCATGCTCTCTGAGCTTTCTGTGTTCAGTGTTTGGGTGGTGGAATCTCTCCTCCCACTACAGCTGTATGTCATCTGACCAGTGCGTCACTGCGTTATCAACAGCCGCTACATGGTGTGTGTGTGTGTGTGTGTGTGTGTGTGTGTGTGTGTGTTTG
>NW_015749531.1:0-461 GCF_001515625.1 Sinocyclocheilus rhinocerous
AAAAAAAACAAAAATCTGGCTTACAGTGACATTTACAATGGAAGTAAATGGGGCCAATTTGTACATATTAAAATACTGTTCCAATACTGTAGCCATAAGAAGATACACATGTATAATTGCAGTGTGAAAAAATACTAACCTTTTCTGTGTAAAGTTATTTACAATTTTATAACATTATTGGCATGACAACCCTTAAAACAATTGTAAATACGATGATTTAAACAGATTGACATCTCAAATAATACATACATTTTATCAGAAGAATTCATATAAGTGCTTTTATGATATTGTAAGTGTCAAATTTCTGCTTTTAAACACTTTAAAATGGGCCCCATTCATATCCACTGTGGGTGGCTCACTGCAAGCCAGATTTTATTATTATTATTAAAAAAAAGGGAAGAGTCAACATTAATTTTTGTGGTATTCAACATTATCCCACAGATAATGTTACGTCTAACTCG
>NW_015749532.1:0-458 GCF_001515625.1 Sinocyclocheilus rhinocerous
GCCAGGGTCTGTGCAGGTGGACACACACACACACACACACACACACACAAACACACACACTGCCTCCTGAAGAGCCCTGGCCCCCGAGCATGCACATGTCATGTGCTTCTGAACTCCACACTGAAGAACGTTTACTGGAATAATACACTTGTTAGCCAGAAAAAGACTGCCTGGTTCAGCACAGACTTCACGCAAAGATTATTTAATGGCGTCTTTATACTAGTTAAAGAAATAAAACCATTGACCCCAAGTCCCTGATCTCGTTTTTACAGTCCTTTTGTGCTCTGTGGTCCTGTTTTGGCTTTTGAAAATGGGTGGAAATTTCACAGAAAACCTTCCATAACATTTGAAAGAACCGAATGTCTGGATTTTCTGAAAAAAAAATGTGCTAGGGTGTTGTGAGTGGTTGCCAGGCCATTGCTATGCGGTTGCTAAGGTGTCATGAGTGGTTGCTAGGC
>NW_015749533.1:0-461 GCF_001515625.1 Sinocyclocheilus rhinocerous
AAAAAAAACACAAATGACCTTTAATTCTCAGAGCATTCAGCAGAGAGAAAGAGGGGGGCCTTGAATGTTAATTCTTTGTGAAGCCAGAGTGGCTATACATGCTTTTGAAACATGAATAAAGGTATATTAAGCAATGAATGGAAATCATGTTGTCAGTGAGCTTAGAAAATCCAATGCCAATCTCAATTTACAGAGAAAATGAAAAAAAGAGGCTTAATTGCTGGGAATTATGTATTTTGACATTGAATGGATTTTGAATGACCCTGCCATTATGTTGTTTCCAAGACAGAAACGAGCTTTGAATGTTATATAAAAATTGAATGTGCATTGACTTAAGGAAGTCTACATGGGTCATATGATAAAACAAATCAAATTTTATGTGGTATTTTGAAGTAAAAGTTCTATGAGTGACAAAACACACTGGACTTTTGAGAACTCGTATCCTTTTATTATTTATTAGT
>NW_015749534.1:0-460 GCF_001515625.1 Sinocyclocheilus rhinocerous
CAGTGTCACATGATCCTTCAGAAATCACTCTAATATGCTGTTTTGGTGCTCAAGAAACTTTTTATTATTATTATTATGCCTGTTGAAAACAGTTGTGCTGCTTAAAATTATTGTGAATTTTATTCATTCATGAATAGAAACTTCAAAAAGAACAGCAGTTATTTGAAAAACTTTAACAATGTTGAAGGCTTTACTGTCACTTTTGAACAATTTAATGTGTTCCTTCTGAATAAAAGTATACCTTTCTTAAAAAATGTGTATGGTATATTATTCTCTCTGTGTTTTTAGGACTCTGACATTTGGCCTTGTACTGCTGGTGATTCCATTCCTGCCAGCCAGTAATCTGTTCTTCAGGGTGGGTTTTGTGATAGCCGAGCGGGTGCTGTACCTCTCCTCAGCGGGCTACTGCCTCATACTGGCCTACGCTGTGGGCTACTGTAGCTGCCACTGGAAGAAACAC
>NW_015749535.1:0-461 GCF_001515625.1 Sinocyclocheilus rhinocerous
AATATTTTAAATAAATCTGTGCCACTTCTATAAATTCTGGTTTAAATTTTGCAATGCAGTTTATCTGGCTTGCAAACTGATGATAAAAAGTAAAAAAAAAAAAAAGAAAAAAGTTTGCCAAACAAATATCAATAAGCGCTTTCCAAACAAATCTCTTAGAATTCTATATATTGTTAATGTTTATGAAAGATGCATCTATGAACCACTTATTAAACAAATCTGTGCACCATCTTTAAATTTAAATTATTTATTATATTTTGTTATAGGCTGGCTTACTGTATTTTTATCCCTATTCAATGAAATAGAAATGGCAGATTAAAGGAGTATTGTCACATCTTATGGCTTGTTAACATCTCAGTCTCTTTTGTTTCAAGGACTTAACATGGCAAGATGAGCACTCCGCTCCCTTCTCCTGGGAGACCAAGGTAAGTGGGCCACCTCTACGGTGGCCGTGAAGTGCA
>NW_015749536.1:0-461 GCF_001515625.1 Sinocyclocheilus rhinocerous
AAAAAAAAAAAAAAAAAAAAAATAATAATAATAATATATTGGTGTAGAAACAAATTTCACTCATAAATTGCTAGTAAATTTCACAATTTGAATATAAGAATAAAACAAAATAATAATAATAAAATAAAAATAATATAAAGAAAACTACAAAGAAACCAAGCAAGACATTGAATTAAACATGAAATTTAGAAAAAACTGAACTACTATTTTCTTGTAAAGCATACTTCAATAATCTTGATTTATAACTTTGAAAAATAATTTTTGCAGTGTAGCTACACAGCTTTTAAACTGCCTTAAATAGCACCAATCTGGTTTAAAACCGAACTACCCATACCTTTATTAAATATCATAAATAATAATAGCAATACAAGTCATAATATAAATATTATAAATAAACAAACAATAGTATTAATGAAATAAATTATAAATAGCAATGAATATAAAATTACATAAATATAAAA
>NW_015749537.1:0-461 GCF_001515625.1 Sinocyclocheilus rhinocerous
AAAAGTCTATAACATAACCATAGTTTTGCATGCACTTATTTACTAAAACATGAAAAATCAATGCTAAAAGACAGTAAAACTTGATAGAGGATTACTAGCATACTGCACATACAGTGCCTATTATTTTAAAATGGTATGTGAAGCAGTCATTACTATGCAGCAACTCACTAAGCTGCATCATTAATTTGACAAATGCTGTCCCTTTATCACCAAGAAAAAAGTTATTTTCTTATTTTTAATCCAGTGTTGTATAAAAAGGCAGTCGGAATCAATATATAAATACATAAAAATACATAAACAATATTGCTTGCCTTATTTCTAAGTTGCTTTGAAAAAGTGTCTGCTAAACAAATTATGTAAATAAATGCAAATGCAAATTAAAGATAAGTTGAGTGCATTGCATTGTGGGATACAGTATTCCCCACAGTGCACTCTGGTTGTGTACTGCACATGCAAGCACA
>NW_015749538.1:0-461 GCF_001515625.1 Sinocyclocheilus rhinocerous
TAGAATTTGCATGTGACTCTTGTATAAATCTAAAATCAGTATTAAGCGATTTTGTATATAAAAACATCATTATGCAGCCCTCTTGCATTAACTGAGCAAATAGAAAACTTTGGAAACATTGAACAATATGACACCAGAACTGTAACAACAAGTGAGTCAGCCCATGAGATCCTATAAATAAAAATCCCTTGTAAACAAATCAAAAGTGGGGTCTTTCAAGAAAAAAAAGAAATGAATTACAAATTATTATTATTAATAATAATAATAATATATAATACAAATAAAGTGAAAAAATAAGTAAACAAATCAAATATAATAATCAAAAATCACATACATTTTTTAATATAAATCAATAATAAATTATAATAAAAGATAAGTTAAAAAATATATTCAACCAATGTACCTCAACGTACCTTATTCTAATGTCTGACTTTTAAGTTAGTCAAGTCAAGTCAAGTCAC
>NW_015749539.1:0-461 GCF_001515625.1 Sinocyclocheilus rhinocerous
TGACTGTAGCTAGCCATGGGCTCTTTTAGACGGCATAGCACTACAAACAGCAGCAGTACCAGGAGGAAGAGAAGACATCCACACACAGCTAGCCCAATGATGACCTCTACACACATATATGAGAGAGAACTATCAAAATCAAAGTAACTAAAATGTATATATTTGAAAATCTATATAAGCAATATGGTTGGCCATTTTATGTATATTTTGAAAGATATTTAAAATTTTATCTTTTGTCATATGGAAGTGCTTTAAATAATAAATTGCAGTATAAATATCAATAAATAATTAAATATTCATAATTCATAAAGTTTGTGTGTCCACAAAAAAGAGTGGTTACAAGATGTAAGCAATAAACTGCATTTATTAATGTAAATGATTGTGATCACCAGTGTCTGTGGCTTCCTTCCTTATCCGACACTCTTTATTCCTGTCTTGTGGTATGACTTCACGTGTGAGGT
>NW_015749540.1:0-461 GCF_001515625.1 Sinocyclocheilus rhinocerous
AAAAAAACAATTGGTGTAGAAACACTTTTCACTCAGAAATTGCTACATTTCATAAACAGTTACAAAGAAATGCAAGTAACATAGTATTTTCTTGTAAAATATACTCTAATAATCATATTTACAGCTTCGAAAGATCTTTTTTTACATTGTATTTTAACAAAATATTAGTGGTTATGGTGTCCATTTGTGAGATCTAACTGTAAAATTAAAGTTAGAAATATTGTATTTTTAGACATATGGCACACACTCAGCCAGAATTATTGCAGGGACTAAATCAATCTGGAACAAATTTATTTTTAGAAAAAGTGTAGTAGTCTCTAAATAAGATTCCTTCATCACAGCACAAGAAGCTCAATGAACTGAAGCACTCATTATTTTTCAGTCTGTGTCTCTGGATTGTAAAATGACGATGAGTTAACAATGTACCGTATTGGCCCGAATATAAGACGACCCTGATTATA
>NW_015749541.1:0-460 GCF_001515625.1 Sinocyclocheilus rhinocerous
AGAAGAAAGTCATATACACCTAGGATGGCTTGAGGGTGAGTCAATTATGGGGTAATTTTCATTTTTGGATAAACTATCCCTTTAAATGTTTAAACTATTTAAAAAAATAATGTTTATTAGGCCTAAATCTTTATAAAAACTGAACAATTTAAATGCGTGCATATTAAAAATGGACTTGCTTTTTATTAGACAGACAACATTTTACCATTTGTCAGACTGCTGCGCAGGAAATCCCTCTCATTCTCTAAATCTCGGCATTTGTCCTCAAGGACCTTGATTTTGGATTTCAAAAATGCATTTTCTTCCTTAAGTTTTATTAAGGACACCTGCTGGGTTGGTGCTGGTGGTGCTGACGCTTCTGTTGATACAAAACACAAACATTTTATTTATGATGAGAGTAGAGCCAAAATTGATTGTATTTAATATTAGATTAAACATAAAATATCATATAAATCAAAGT
>NW_015749542.1:0-461 GCF_001515625.1 Sinocyclocheilus rhinocerous
TAAAATAGACAATGTTTTCGCTGCGACCTGCTGCTGCCCTTCAAATACTAGTCAAGGTGACTGTGATTCGGAGTAAAGTCACATCAACACAAAAAGCAGGAATTGATGCACAAAGTAATTATTCCGTTTTAAACAGTGGGATGAAAGAAGGGCGGGTGAGAGAATAAACTAATGAGCTTATTTAGATCAAGGCGGATTTGACACGCGACTGTCACAGCTCCTCTCAAAGATAGCGTGAGCTCCCCTGCCGCTTCCAAAAGAATCAAAACCATTGATGTAAAACAGTGATTAAAATGCACATTTTGGTACTTTTTCTTCCACTTTTGGCATTTGAATGTTGTGCTGGCATGCTCATGAAACCAGCGTGATCTCATTAGTATTCATACATAAAGTAGTCTCGTGTAGACAGACGACAGAAGGTCTAGGAACCATAGCCGCTTTGAATGGCCAAGGAGCGCCCA
>NW_015749543.1:0-461 GCF_001515625.1 Sinocyclocheilus rhinocerous
TTTTTTTTTTTACAGTGGGATACTGTAAATATACCGTGCACAATGATAAATTGCTATGTTAATATAAAGTGAAAATTTTGCATTTGTATTTTTGTATCATTAATTTTATATTACAGATTTTTTGCATCCATTAAGTTCTAAATAAAAGGCAAAAATAAACAAATAAGATTCATTTGTGAAGTATTCAATTCACTGGATTATTAAAAAACAGACAATAGTTGCTGCTCAGTGTTGCTTTGCACACATTAGCTCACACTAATATTAAATGTTAATATAAAATGTTGCATTTGCAGTTTTGTATGATTAATTTTACAGAGTATATTTTGGTTTTCATCCATTAAGTTCCAAAAAAAGGCAAAAAGAAAATCATAAATAGTAAGATACATTTGTGAAATATTCAATTCACTGGATTATTAAAAAACAGATAATACTAGATTTTTATAATTGCAGTGATATAAAAT
>NW_015749544.1:0-461 GCF_001515625.1 Sinocyclocheilus rhinocerous
AAATCGGTCGCCGCCGCAACTTGCGCTTTATGTTATCTGAAGACACAAAGATTTGTGTTAAGTCAACTCAGAGAGCAAACAGGAAATGCATAAATTATTCATTCATCTTGTAAATCTTGCAAGATTGCAAATCGAGAACTGTTCAGTATGAAACTAGTTTTGGGGGAATATTCAAAGTCTTTTTTAAATGCAAATAGAGAATAAATAAATAAATAAATAAAATTGCTTTTAACACTGGATGTTGATATCATAATTGAATCACAAATGAAACTGTATCAAGCACACTAGAGAGATCCAGTGTGTCCACAAGACGTGAATCTGCAGAATTCATTTCAAACTTTCTTTTACACTTTTCTTGCTTCACTTTTGCCCGGTAAAAGCACTGCCTGTAAGCAACTCTGACCACACTGAGAAAGAAGTTTCTACATATTTACATGTATGAAATTTAAAAATAAAGTAAA
>NW_015749545.1:0-461 GCF_001515625.1 Sinocyclocheilus rhinocerous
AAACAGAAAACTAACACAGTAGAGCACACCTGAAACAGAAACAGAGAACTAACACAGTATAGCTCCCTCAGCGCATCAGCAGATCTCCCGCTCTACGAGGGTTTCTCTGACCAGGAGAAGGGCGTGGCCTCACAATTAAATAATGCAACACAACGCCAGCATGGGTCACTCGTACTTCATTACATTAATAATAAAGTTAACTTTGTGGAAAAACATAATAAATGGAACAGTTTTTATGCTATATTGATTTTGTTGCTAATGGTGTTGCGCAGTGATACACTGTGGTCACAGCTGCTGACCAATCAGAATCAAGGACTGGACCTAACCGTTTTATAATAAAATGCAATTCTCAAAGTAATAATAATAATAATATTATATATATATTGGAAAGAATTTATAGAAATGAATGCTTTTACTTAGCAAGGATGCTTTAAATTGATCAAAAGTGATGATAAAGACAT
>NW_015749546.1:0-461 GCF_001515625.1 Sinocyclocheilus rhinocerous
AGATCACAGGATTCACTGGAGGATCTACAGGAGAAGTATTTAAATATTATTTTTAATCATCATTTTAACAACGAAGGCCTCTAAGTGTCAAGGAAAAATCTAAGCTGAAGCTTTTGCATGAATACTGAAACTGTATACATGTACATGGGTTGCCTGATCATGATTCACTCACACTGACTCTGTTTCAATTAATCTCAAATGTTTTTAGCTGTGTTCAGATCTGTACTTCATGTGATCAAGTTCTTCCAGAGTCACTAAATATTTTTTATGGACATCACTCTGAATATTGTCATGCAGGAGCCAAAATTAGACACTACTGTACTCAAAATATTTGTATATGACTGTAGACGTGACTGTGAAAACCTGTTAGTACAACACAAAGAGTCAAACCTATTAATTACAAGGGGAGCCCACATATTTTTGCTCATGTACTTTACATCACAGGAACCATTAAAAAAAAG
>NW_015749547.1:0-461 GCF_001515625.1 Sinocyclocheilus rhinocerous
AAATTGAAAAAATGGTAAGAAAACATGCTTTAGTCTACTGCTGCATGTATAGAATGTATAGTATAGAAGTTTATTGCCACCACAGAATATAAAATAAAAAGGTAACTGGGACTTATATCACAATTCTGACTTTTTTCCCTTTCTTCTCACAATTCCGAGTTTCTATCTTGCATTGCAAGTCAGAATTGGGAGAAGTTAACTCGCAGTTCTGAGAAGACAATTCTGAATTATGACATGTCGCAATTCCGAGAAAAAGCCACAGAATAAAAAAGGTAATTGCAACTTTTTAATCTCACAATTCTGACTTCTTTTTTCCACAATTACAAGTTTATATCTTACAGTTAAGACTTTTCTTCTCAGAAATGCAAGTTGAAGTCAGAATTTTGTCTCAGAACAAAAAGTCACAGCTAATATATATATATAACCAGTGTTGGGGAAAGTTACTTTTAAAAGTAATGCAT
>NW_015749548.1:0-461 GCF_001515625.1 Sinocyclocheilus rhinocerous
CCTGAAAGAAACATTCACAGAGACCTTCTGTCTGGGGTTCTGTCTATCAAGCCGCAAGCACCTATGGGAGATTGAGAGAGACAGCGTGTGTGTGTGCAGGCAAAAAGCACCTGCCGCTGGTTTACCTGTCACTTAATACCCTGTTATAATCATTAATCAGAGCGCTGTCCTGGAGACATCATCATTAGAACAGCTTTACGTGGAGCGAGTGGGAGGTGAAAGAGGCGAGATGGGCAGTGCAGTGATTTAAGTAAGCACAAAGAAGTAGAGAGCAGCAGATGCAGTATAAACGGTAAAGCATTGTGGAATATTAAGGGCTTTGCTCTGCCTGCACACAAGAGCAGGCTCTTAAAGGGATAGTTCACTCAAAAATAAAAGTTGGCATGTACTCTCCCTCATGTTGATCTAAACCTGCATGTCTTCTTTCTTCAAAAGAACATTAGGATAATATTTTGAAAAAT
>NW_015749549.1:0-460 GCF_001515625.1 Sinocyclocheilus rhinocerous
AAATAGACCCTTATGACTGGTTTTGTGGTCCAGGGTCACATATGTTAATGTGCAACTCAGTTTTGATTGCTGGTTGCCAGATTTGAGTGCTGATTATTAAATAAAGATGATTAATTAAATAATTATTACATAAACTTTATTTTTGTGTCCTAACGGTGATGTGATATATAACCTTTCTATGCAAGATCACAAGAACTTACTTTAGCGGTGGTCTGACAAATCCTTTCATTTTGGCCTTTCTCTTTCAACACTGCAGTGACCAGCGTCCTCACAGCCTAGAATTAAAAAGCCAAAAAAGCACTGATCAGGCAGAAAAGCTGGTTCTTCACATGCCTTGAGCAAACTAAACAAAAGATTTAATCAAAATTACACATTCACAGGAATGGATTTCTTCAAGACCGACACGTTTTGTGGGATTAGGGATGTCAACGATTAATCGACGATCGATTAATTGTCGATA
>NW_015749550.1:0-460 GCF_001515625.1 Sinocyclocheilus rhinocerous
TGTTGCTAAACAAATGAAATCAGTATTAATAAAATTCATCTTTGCTGAGCATTAGTGAGTATTAATGAGTACACATCACATAGCGTGACATTGTGTTGTCCAGAGATTGTTTACAGCACAGAGCAAATGATTGCCCTGCAGGCCAGTAAGAGACGTCAGCTAACCTGCTTGTGATTGCCATTCCCCCACAGGATATTACTCTAAATCAGGGGCTTCAGCAGGGGCCCTGCGGGGTCCGTGGTGGTACTGTAAACAAATCTCAAACAAATATTTGTTAAAAGAAGTAAAAGTATTATATTAAATAAATGCTTTTTGAACTTTCTATTGATCATAAAAAAAATATTATGCTTTCCGCAAAAATATTCAACAGCTCAACTATTTTCAAAATTGATAATAAATGTTACTTTAGCAGCATATCAGCGTATTAGAATGATTTCTGAAGGATCATGTGGCACTGAAG
>NW_015749551.1:0-458 GCF_001515625.1 Sinocyclocheilus rhinocerous
TTTTCCACGACATTCTAATTTATTGAGATGCACCTGTATATCTGGAAAGTAAACTTTTGCAGTTGAAATTGTTGCAAATTTATTTTCAGATTTGGTCTTTTGATAACACAGGAGCAAGTAAATGGAAAAGTGGGAATATTGTTTAAAATGTTGGTCTACTACTGTTGTATATTAAGCACACTACATAAATGAATAAATGCATTATCATTCAAAACTTTTAGAATTTTTTTTTTTAAAGAAATTCAGCAAGGATGCATTAAATTGCTCTAAAGTGTCAGTAAAGACTTTTATGTTGTTACAGAATATTTGCATTTGAAATAAATGCTGTTCTTTTGAATCTGCTATGCATCAAAGCATCCTGAAAAAATACAGTATGACAGTTTCCACAAAAATATTTCAACATTGATTCTTGGGCAGCAAATCAACATATTAGAATGATTTCTGAAGGATCATGTGAC
>NW_015749552.1:0-461 GCF_001515625.1 Sinocyclocheilus rhinocerous
AACACACACTTATAGGTGCACACACACTCCTCTGACTCATTCAACCATGCGTCACGCTCTAAATCATCCGCCGATTCTGAATCTCATCTTCGCCAGACACACCATGGCAGACTAAAACAATAGCTGGAGGGTCAGCCTTAGAGAAAATGAGCAAAGAAAGACAAGAAGAGACTAAAGCGAGAGGAATGGAGAAGTCTCCCTGAAAATAACACCCCCAAGAAACCAGATCCAGCATGAGCCCACTCTGACTAAAGCCCCTCTACAGCTGTGCACAGCCAGACACAGTCCAGCAGACAAACACAGATGGAGATGGCTGATTGTGGCGTGTTCTAGTCAGGGCATGCGTGAGTTGATTATTACTGCAATCATACCTCCGAACAGTGCCGCACAGCTGTCTGCAGCTTGAAAAGAGAGTAATGCAGCCAAAGGGTAGGGAAACCCAGCAGATCAGCATTGTGATT
>NW_015749553.1:0-461 GCF_001515625.1 Sinocyclocheilus rhinocerous
CATTCAAAAACCATCATTATTATGAATATGTGCTGAATGCCGCTCAACTCTCTTTCTCTCCATTTCCATTTGTGAACTGAAATTGTGCAACCACATTTTTTTGTAGTAAAAATCAGATTCGTTTTTTGTTCTTTTTCTGGGAAACAATGAGAAGTGCGTTATCGTGTGTGAAGGGTTTGGACTTATTCTCTAATACTTCCTTTTCTTTGCTGAGGAAGTGTGTCACTCGTTTTAAGGAAGAAAACCTGCCCAAAAGGTTGTAGAGTAAAAATAGACTACATTTAAGTTTACTTAAGAATATATTTGCTTGGCTATATAACACTATATACTATAAAGTTTTGCAAAAGTTAGTATTTTTGTCTCATTTTCAAAATGAATCAAAATGACTAAAGATATCACATTTTGTTTTCTGAAAGATGTATTAGAATTAATTGAGTTTATGATTAAAACAAGACAAAAAA
>NW_015749554.1:0-461 GCF_001515625.1 Sinocyclocheilus rhinocerous
AATTATTTTAAAAATATAAAATATTCTGATTTACACATTCTCATTACCTTAATGTAAAAAAAAAATCACAAATATTTCATATGTATAGACTAATTTATGCTGATTTAAAGTACAAAATCAGTGAATGTGTTTGCACATATAATTTATGAAATGTAGTCTTTTATAAATTATTTACTTACAAAAATGTAATATACGTTTTACATACATAATTTACAAGTTTTAAAATATATAATAATAATACATATGCATATATACACACACACATACACACATCAGTTCTTTCTGGTCTTTGAATCCGTTTGGTTGAGTATCGCTGCAGGAACGCCCTTTCACAATTTGTATCACTCCGCTTGTTCTAGCCGAGTCTATGTTTTTGTTTTTGTTTTTAATGTATCACTGAGCTAATCGTACAGTATAGCTAATATGTATGAGGGGCCGTATAGGCCATAATTATTGAAAAG
>NW_015749555.1:0-461 GCF_001515625.1 Sinocyclocheilus rhinocerous
TGTCCACTCCACAAATGCGGCGAAATTCGCTCGAGGGCCTTCCTCAGACGACGGCGCTCTGTACATGGAGTTTAAACTGGCGTCATAGAACGCACAGTGCGCGTCGTCCGGGTAGCTGGAGAGGTTGGCGAGGGCCAGAAACAGTCTGGTGTGGCCCTCGAGCGATCTTTCCCCCCCTGCTCCAGCAGGAGGAGGAGGTATTCAGGGCGGGCAAGGGGATCCATCAGGGAACACTACGGAAACAAAAAACACTGGGTAAAAAGCGGAAAGAAAAACGGAGGAAACACACAGAGGTAACTGTTGTTGGTCTGGTATTCTGTCACGAATCGCTACTGTGAGGAGCACGGAGCGAGGAGACGTGGAGTAAGATTCAAACAAACGGACTTTAATTAACATCCAAGGGAACCAGGAACACACACGTAGCGGGGAAAGATGAACATTCAAACACACGGGAAACTGGG
>NW_015749556.1:0-461 GCF_001515625.1 Sinocyclocheilus rhinocerous
AATTTGCAACCCAAGTTAAAAAAATAAAAATAATAATTACTTTTGGTAATTTAATATTAATTATTATTATTAGCTAGCTATCTAACATGTTTATTTCTGGGAATTGATTGGAACATAGCAAATTGGCATTAGATAATGACAGATTATAAAGAAAAAAGGTTTTTGAATTGGCATAATGTGCAGTTATGAATCTTGTACAGAAACCAGAAAACATAAAAAAAAACAAAAAACTTAGGAAGTTGATTTAATGTTTACTAAGAAGCTGGGTAATATGCTATAAATTCAATCTTTTTTCATTTTATCTGATTGTTTTTTTTTTCCTTCTATTTTTTTCTGAGTGGAGCATGAAATTCATTGTGGGGAAAAAATATTCTTGGATTGATTGGAATATAACATGCAATAATGCATCTTGCACAATGAAACCAGTAACATTGAAATGCGTTGATTTTAAGAAAGCAGAG
>NW_015749557.1:0-461 GCF_001515625.1 Sinocyclocheilus rhinocerous
CCTTACAGGACAGTGGTTTAGGTTTTCGGTGAAATGTTTTGCAAGTTTTCTAGCTACATCCCTGTCCTTATATTTAGCTAAAAACATCCTTCCAAGTAACTGTTTGCAACCCATTTCACCTCTGAAACATGATGAACTGGATATATATATTTGAAAAAGCAGAATGGAACTTGATTTTAGGGATTGGGAATTGATTGAATCAAGAATAAATTGTGCACAGTAACATGTATAACAACATTAAACCAGTTTGAACGTGACTCGATGTTAACACATGAAGTGATTTATCAGATATTTTACACCCTCTCAATATCCTCTGAGAACTCAGAGCAACACTTTGAGAAATAGCTGATTATCCCATGATATGACTAACAAAAAGATGACTAACTGTTTTTCATCAGAAACTGCGGGAAGCGGGTGTTGAAGTGCCTGAAGTGGGTGGGAAGGCCAAGGGTGGCGTGGAG
>NW_015749558.1:0-458 GCF_001515625.1 Sinocyclocheilus rhinocerous
ACTCTCAGTAGTCCTAATGAAACTGTATAGGCTACTTTTAAGAAGCATAATATATTTTATTTTCCTTTAAAAGAACGATGTAACCTTCTTCAAGTATTTGTCCATTGTCATTATTATTAGTGTTATTATTATTATTATTATTATTATTATTATTATTATTATAACATGTCATTGTTATTATTATTATAACAAATAGTTTGTCAAATGACAGTTACATTTTGATAGGTTTTTCTTCCAATTTGTTTTATTATGCACTTTGTTTGTACTTTAGTATAACTATTAAATGATTATTGATCATAAAAAAAAAAGAAAAGAAAGAAAAAGACAATGATTATTGACAGGCATAAGTGTCCTTGTAGAGACTCGATTTTTTAAAGCACTTTTCTCTCATTCTTTGCCCTGTGATAGCACATGTCGATTAAGTAGTTTTATCTTTTTAATTAAGTATATGTAAGTAT